>NW_015388657.1:112781-123952 GCF_001527695.2 Protobothrops mucrosquamatus | reverse complement strand
ACACTGGAAGTTTTTAAGAAGAGACTGGACAGCCATTTGTCTGAAATGGTGTAGGGTTCCTGCCTGAGCAGGGGGTTGGACTCGATGACCTCCATGGTCCCTTCCAACTTTATTATTATTATTATTATTATTATTATTATTATTATTATTATTATTATTATTATTATTATTATTATTATTATTATTATTATTATTATTACTATCATAAAAGGGATGATAAACGTCTGCAAGATCACATCATTTCTAAGGGTCCCTTGTCACAGGATCACTAACAAAGGATATTTTGGAAAATGAAAGCACAACCTTTTCCATCGGAGCAGAAAACCCCAGATTTGGGTGTGTGTGCTCATTTTCCCACCCAGGTTTTGCCCTGGTCCATACTGTCCTGGTTCATCTCAGATCTTCTCACCTGAATTTTTGCCAGCCAGCTTGTTCATCAGGTAGGACTTTCCCGTGCGGTAGAGTCCCACGATGGACACCACCACCACCGGATTCCGGATGTCCGAGAGCAACTGGAGACCCTCCGAAGAGACACGGAGGCGATTTTTCTTGTTCTCAACCAGGCACACCGGAGCCTCCATCCTGGCTTTGGGGGGGGAGATGCAGCTGGGGAGAGGATGGGGCAGCTGCAGCACTTTCTTCACAGTGAGCTCCCAAAGGAGGAGCAACAAAGACCCTTCCCCAAGTTCGTGACTTCCGAGTGACATCAAGTGGCCCATCCCAGGCCAGTGAGCGGATGGGCTTTGTAATCCCCCAACAGATCCCTTCTCAAGCCATCTTCCCCCCCAGATCTCCAGAAGCCACTCAGCTGAAGGGCAGAGGGTCTTCAGGGCCAAGGCAGACCCCGGTGGCAGACCCGGTCCAAAAGGGAGTGAGGGGTCCCCAAGTCCCCTTCCCCGCAGCTACCTCGGGACCCTGCCCTGCCTCCGACCCTCGCCCTAACTTGTCCCATGGGGAGAAACCCCTCTGGCCCCCAAACCTCACCTGGCTCAAACGGGACCACCTTCCTTGCAGCTTCCCCAGAAGCATTTCTCACCCGGGAGACCCCCATCCCCCCCTCATCTATCCGGAGAAACCCCTCTGGCCAGACCCGGTGGCAGATCCGGACTGATGGCAGTGAGGGGCCAAACGGGACCCCCTTCCTTGCAGCTTCCCCAGAAGCATTTCTCACCCGGGAGACCCTCACTCCCACCCCACCCCACCCCGCCCTCACCTGTCCGGAGAAACCCCTCTGCCCCCCCCAAGGGACCCTCCCGCCAGCCCTTCACTCCCCCCACCCCAATTTCCAGGGGGGCGTCTCTGTTTCCCGGGACCCCCTCCCCTCCCAACTGCTGGGTTAGAGCCCGCAAGGGGGTCCCGTCCAACCTCAAGTCCAGAAAAACCTCTGCAGCTGCGGCGAAGGACCGGAGCCCGGAGGGGAAGGTGGGGATAAGCGTCTCCCCTTTTTCCCGGATCCCCCTTTTACCGTCTTTTGCAAAGGAGATCAGCCGGGGATCCTCCAGCTCTCTTCCCAGGCCTCCCGCGACCTTGCTCCTCCCGCGCTGGCCTCGGAGCTCTTATCAAGAAGCGGCGGCAGGAATCAAAGGGGCCAGCCTCTTGGGCAGGCGGGACAAATCCTGGAAACCTTTCCGCCTGCCAACTTCGGGGAATAAGATCTGGCTGGGGAGGGGAGGGGTGCAGAGAGAAGAGGGAGGATTGGCTGAACCACGCCCCCTCCCAGCCTGATCTTTTCACTGTGGTTTGCACGCGTCGGCGGTTTGGGTTTTTTTTTGTATAAACGCGTGTGCCATCCGCACGTGTGAATGTAACGGACGTGAGCGTCTTATGTTGCGATTTTTAGGTTTAGATAACCTTTATTGTCAGTTTTTTTTACCGAGTGGAGTCGCTAGCAGTTTGAGTTGGTTGCTTCATCGTGGGTTACTTGCTCAAGATGTTGCTGGAATTGGGGATGTCTGGTTTAATGAAGAGAAGGACGAGGGGGGACATGATAGCAGTGTTCCAATCTCTCAGGGGCTGCCCACAAAGAAGAGGGAGTCAAGCTATTCTGAAAAGCAACTGAAGGCAGGACAAGAAGCAAGGATGGAAACTAATCAAGGAGAGAAGCAATCTAGAACTAAGGAGAAACTTCCTGACAGTTAGAACAATTAACCAGTGGAACAACCTGTCTCCAGAAGCGGTGAATGCTCCAACACTGGAAGTTTTTAAGAAGAGACTGGACAGCCATTTGTCTGAAATGGTATAGGGTTTCCTGCCTGAGCAGGGGGTTGGACTCGATGACCTCCAAGGTCCCTTCCAACTTTATTATTATTATTATTATTGTTGTTGTTGTTGTTGTTATTATTACTATTTTGAAGAGATCCCCCTGCAATATTGTATCTAAGCCAAAATGACAAAAACATATAGAGTTTAAGCCAGAATTATTTTTATTAGGTATAATTGTAGGTGGTGATGAGAGTGTATTTATTTAATTTTACATATATTAACTGCAGCAAGAATTGTATTTACTCAATAATGGAAAAAAATGAAGAATTACCAGCGGAGGAAGCGTTCATTAAAAAAACCTTAAGAGTGCGCAGAAATGGATAGATTGACAATAATAATGAAAGGAGATTCAGTTTAGTTTAGAACATGGAATACTTTTTATAATTGGCTAGATAAATGAGGTAGAGCGAAAGGAACTTAATATGTATTAGTAAATTAGACATTGAAACCCAGACAATATGTTGCTGATAAATATTTTAAGCACTGTGATTATAAAAAAAAACCTAATACAGATGCATCTGATATTGTACCTAAGCTGTTAATAGTTTTAAAAAGTGCACAAATTGAAACTGCAGAGAAGGAGAGGAGATGGGTGCGGCACCACCGTCTACTAGACGTGTTGGGAAGGAATTGCCACTTGTCACACCATAACTTGGAGGAAAGGCTGGAAAGAGGGGGGGGGACTGGAGTTATTGGAACTCATTATATGTTCAAGCATGTTACTGGTACGGTTGTGCTGCTGCTCTTGTTGAAAGCCATGAGCTACATGGGGTTTGCACCAACAACCTACAACTTGTATGGTCCCTGGTGGTCTCTGAGCTTGGTTGTTTCTTGCAGACGTTTCATTATCCAACTACGTAACAGCATCAGTGCTACAAAGGAGTGGAGCCACCATCAATGCTGCCATCCTCACTGACAGAGCAAGCCACTAGTACAGACATGTCAAACACAAGGCCCGGGGGGCCGGATGCGGCCCGCGAAGTGGTTTCATGTGGCCCGCGAAGCCATCCTGGAAACAGTGAGGGAACGGCCCCCGCTGCCTTGACCCTGGCCCAGGCCGGCCGGGAGCCAATGTACAATTTTGTGGTGGCCATCTATGCTGAAAGGCATTCAGTCTTAGCTCCACAAGGCCGTCTGGAAACAGCGAGGAACCAGCCCCTGCCATGTCGGCCCCGTCCCCTGGGTGCATGCTGGGGAGGCGTCACCCTTTGTGAGGAATGAAGAAATGGACCATGCCTTGGCGCTTGCCCCGGTCCCACCCCCTTCTGCCAGAGACCCTCAGATCTGCCCCACTCCTGCCCAGGCCCCCACAGGCACCCTTGATGCGAACGATGTAGAGCTGGCCACACCCACCCAGTAGGCCACACCTACTCCATCCACGCCCACCCAGTAGGCCACACACACACCTCCAGGGCAACCGCAATGCTGATGCGGCCCTCAATGAAATTGATTTTGACACCCCTGCACTAGTATACAAACAAAGAGCAATTAATGTAGCTGTTTATTATAAATATATCCTCCATCCAGCCTCCAAGAAATGAATTGCTACATGTTTACCCCCTTAATCTGAAGTCTTCCCAGCTCAGCTAAAAGGAACCAACTTTGATTCAATCAGGAAACATAAATCTCTTGGGGGCTAGATTATTATCTGAGCGTGTTCCATCTCTTATCTATATTCTAAATGATTCTCGGGCAACCCAACCCAAGCTGATTTGTGAATTTATTGCAAATGCCTGGGACTTTGTCCTAATTATCTTGTTTTGCTCTTCCAGCCCGCTTTTAGTTTCTCACTTCTTTTGAAGGAAAAAAAAAAGACTCCTGAAAAATTATACAACTCTTAAAGCAGGGACGTCTTTAAAAAAAAATCCATGCAGAAGCCTGAAAAAAATGGATGCCTTGTTTTGAGAAATAACTGAATCGCTTTTGAAACCGATATTTTTCTTCTCCCGTGTTTCTGAAATGCAGAACAAGAATTTAAAAGCTTAAGGAAGCCAACTTATGTGGACTTTATACTGTACAGGGCAAGGGCTGTAATATTTTAGTACTGAACCCGCTTCTGGGAGGGCCACCCTTAATATGGTAATACTTTATTGCTTGTTGTCCCTTGCTTGCTAATGATCATGATCTTTGGTTTTTCACAAGTGTTTAAAGCTATGCCAATTAGGGCTCTCTTAATTTATGTGATTTAATCCCAAGAGCAGAGCTCTTCACACCAGGGAAAAACAAATCCAGCATTTGACGGATCAATTCATGGTTTGACCCACACGGGAACTATTGATTACAACCAGATCCTTCCATGGTGTTGTGGTTCCCATCAATAGGCGTGCCAGACTTTTGGATTTTCTGTCTAGCTGCAGACCCGGAGGTTGAGCAGGTGTTGAAAACGCCATGATGGGTTGTCAAAAATGTCTAGCTGTCTTTCAAATCTATGTTGGAACTTTAGTTCTAAAGCAAGGTTTTTTTTTATTGTATAGATTTTATTAGTTTTTATAGGGTTAGGAATAAGGTGGGGTCAGGGTTGGGATTTGGGTTAGGGCTAGGATTAAGGTTAGGGTTGGGTTTTTTCAAAATAACATTCTCAATATTTAGCAAACAGCATGTCTGGGTTCATGTATTGAACAAACAATAATAGATAATAGTTAATTATCATAAACAATGTTAATTGATCACTCAATAGCCTTCTTGCTAATATATGTTCAAAATTACATATCACATTCCTTTCTCTCTGACTCGTTTTTCAAGCCATTGATAGAAATTATCCCATGTTCTAAAGCACACGGAGTCTTCTTTCTCTTTTATCTTTAAAGTCAATCTATACATTTCTGCACATTCTAGAATTTTCTTAATTAGTACTTCTTCAGCTGCTAAGTTTTCATTTTTCCAGTGTTGGGCAAATACAATTCTTGCTGCCGTTAGTAGGTGTAATATTAAATATCTGCAATCTTTCTCATAATTTGCTCCTATTATTCCTAACAAAAATAATTCTGGTTTAAAGTCTATTTGTTTTTTTAGTCATTTTCTCCAACCATAAATGTATTTTAACCCAAAATCTTTTTGCTTTAGGGTATGTCTACCAGATACAATAATGTTTGCATTTCCAACAGTTATTTGAAGTATTTTTAAACATTTTTGCCAATCTCACTGGTGTCATATGCTAAAGCAAGTACTTTCTTAATGTGCCTCAGTTGCAATGCAAAAACATTGATATTTAGTTATCCCATGCTTCAGTGGGATAAGAACAGTTAAAAATAGAATTAAGAACAAGGTTAAATGCACAGGTTAACAGTGAAAATAAAATATTCAGAACTCTAGGAGTTTGGAAGTTCTGTTAATGAACTAGTGTAAATAGGCTTCTCACTCAACAAACACAATAAAACTGTTATTAAAGAAAATATTTAAAAATCCGTATCAGTGCCCAGGAAATTCTGGCAGTGGAAGTCCAGATGTCTAAATCTTGCCAAGGTTGAAAAACACTGATCAATATTGTCAGGGAAAGTAAAATAAATTATGCAAAGAGCATTCAGATGTAGCACCTAAATTGGGTGGGTGTTGAAAGAGCCGGTCTATTAGCATTTAAGTGATGGGCTCAAATTTGGGCTTTATATAAACCCCTGCAGACACGATTCAAAACATCAAGATTAAAACAAACAGGAGCTCAACATAAAGCCTGAACTTAACTTGTGGCATTCCAAGAAGCCTATGAAGCTTTGAAATCAAATCTCCAGCTTCTTAAAGAAATGTCCCTAAAGTCTGAGAATGAATGTGAATGGCATGAATTTAAATGTACAGAACGGATCTAAAATAACTGTAGCAAGAATGCAACCAGGTCATTTCTAGGAAGTAGAGGCACTTCCTAGGAGAGAATCTAGGAAGTAGAAGCACTTCCTGGGAGAGAATCTAGGAAGTACAGGCACTTCCTGGGAGAGAAACTAGGAAGTAGAGGCACTTCCTGGGAAAGAATCTAGGAAGTAGAGGCACCTCCTGGGAAAGAATCTAGGAAGTAGAAGCACTTCCTAGAACTTTTTGAAATAAGAATATCAGTTCTGATTCGAAATACTTGATCAGTTCAGGAAATGCATCCAGAACTTTATCCCAAATTATGGGCATTGCGTCAGCGAGTGCATTTCCCAGAGTTTCCAAAGCTGAGCTGATCCAACTTGGTTCTTCCATGGCTTCATTTTCCTTTTTGAGCTGCTTAATCTCCTTTTTCAGTTGGTTTGCTTCCTGCTCAAAACCCTCTTTCAAGAAAGCTTGTTGTTCCTGCAGACAGAGCAAACGTCAAAGTTATTAGACTGAAAACAAAACATGTGACTTAGCATTGCAGACCAGGTTCAAGAACAGACCTGGCCATTTTATGCCCCCCCCCACGGGCCACATCCAGCCCTTTGGAGGTCCCTGTCCAGCCTGCGTGAGGTCAGTTGGAAATCAGAAATCAAAGGAAAATAAATACACAGTTCTGATCCTTGTAGATCCTTGTAGATACAGATCCTCTTTCAAGTGCTCATCCATGGCCTATTTCCTGACTGTTGCTGCTTTTACACTGTCCACTTCAATATCTTCACTGTCAATACAAGATAGTCCTTGACTTACGACCATAATTGAGCCCAAAATTTCTGTTCCCAAGCGAGACATTTATTAAGTGAGTTTTTGCCCCATTTTAGGACCTTACTTGGCACAGGTATTAACACGACTGTTAAATGAACCTGGCTTCCCCATTGATTTTACTTGTCAGAAGGTCACAAAATGGGATCATCTCACTCTGGGACATTGCAACCGTCATAAATGTGACTCAGTTGTCAAGCATCCAAAGGTAAATCACGTGACCTTGGGAATGCTAAAACAGTTGTGGGTGTGTGAAAAACAGTCATAAGTCACCTTTTTTCAGTGATGCTGTAACTTTGAACGGTCACTAAATGAACTGTTGTAAGTCGAGGACTACCTGTACTTATTCTAAATCTATTGCTTTTCAGTTTTGAAAGTCTGCATATTTGTTAACACCTGACTGCCAAACTACAGCAAACCGTTGCTGAGATAATAGTGTTACCTTGAGTTTCTGTTCAATCATCTTATCGTTCTCTGCCTTTCTCTGATTCCTTTCTTCCACCATCTTCTCCTTTAATTTCTGAAGGTTCATCTCATGACTCTGTTTCTGGGCCTCCAACTTCTCTTTCAACATTTCCATTTCCTGCTCCTGGGCCTCCTGTTCTTGCTCTTTGGCTTTGGCCTTCATTTTTTCATCTAAAACCGGGGGGGGGGGGGGGGAACAAACATCTGCAAGGGGCGTGCAAGGTGGCTAGACTTGATAGTATGCAAATAACGTGATAAATAAGTATGGAGTCAAAGGATTTATATTCCTTGCAGATAGCTGGACATTTGCATTATTTTAGAGAGTCCTTGAGGCCACTTAGAGCAGACATGTCAAACGCAAGGCCCGGGGGCCGGATGCGGCCCGTGAAGTGGTGTCATGTGGCCTGCGAAGCCATCCTGGAAACAGTGAGGGAACGGCCCCCTCTGCCTTGGCCCTGGTCCAGGCTGGCCGGGAGCCAATGTACAATTTTGTGGTGGCCATCTATGCTGAAAGGCATTCAGTCTTAGCTCCACAAAGCCGTCTGGAAACAGCGAGGAACCAGCCCCTGCCGCGTCGTCCCCGTCCCCTGGGTGCATGCTGGGGAGGCGTCACCGTTTGTGAGGAATGAAGAAATGGACCATGCCTTGGCGCTTGCCTTGGTCCCACCCCCTTCTGCCAGAGACCCTTAGATCTGTCCCACTCCTGCCCAGGCCCCCACAGGCCCCCTTGACGCGAACGATGTAGAGCTGGCCATGCCCACCCAGTAGGCCACACCCACTCCATCCACGCCCACCCAGTAGCCACACACACCCCGGGCAACCGCAATGCTGATGCGGCCCTCAATGAAATTGAGTTTCACACCCCTGCTCTAAAAGAAGACAAATAACCAGCTGTCTGCAAGAAATATAAACCCATCCATTCCCCACCATCCAGTCAGAGCTGAAGAAGCTTCTTGGATGAGAAGCGAAACTTCTTCAAGGAAAAACAAAGAAAGTCCAGTTGCTCCTGAAAAAGCTCCTTTGGGGTAGAGAGGAAAGCATTTTCCCAATTAGTGATAGCTTTAAAGATAAACAAGTCTTTTCCCAGCTTCAAAGCAGAACCAACAGCCCAGCATCATTTCACAACTTGTTCACGCTTTTACCTTCTATTTCCTTCTCCTTCTTTTGAATGCTTATGTCACTTTTAAGGATGGTTTTGCCGATGACTTCCTTGCCCTGGAGGAATTTTCTCAGGAACTTCCCTGCCTGATTGAAGGGGGACAAAAAGAATAATCTGGAGTGCCAGCAATGAAAAGGAAGCTTTGTCAAAGTTAGGCACTAAACAATCTCCCTGGAGGATGGCACAGCTATCAAGTGGGCAACAAAAAGACAAAATGAGTATTAATTTAGCAACCCTCCTCATTTTGTACCATTATTCCTTTCTTAGGTGTCTCCAAGAATTGTTCCTCCACTTTTTGAAGGTCATTTAGAAATTCCTGGTGGCCACCAGCTCGGGAGTAGCTTCCGTCGTTGATGTTCTTCTCCAAGTTCTCAGATAGTGAGTTCAATAAAGCTGAACAGATTTCAGAAGATTTCAGCTCATTTTTGCTGCAGTATTCTTCCTTTTTGCTCTCCACAGTTTTCTGGTAGGGATAAAATATAACAAAGCAAGAGGTGAGCCTTGACAAATACGGTAAATGCATCTTTTTACACTGCATAGATTTGGGTGGTCTCCCATGATTAAATAGAGCTTCATCACAATTTGAAATTGCAGATGCTCTTCCTTCAATTGAACTAGAGCAGTGTTTTTCAACCTTGGTGGCTTTAAGATGTACGGACTTCAATTCCCAGAATTCCACAGCCAGCACTGCTGGCTCTGGAATTCTGCGAGTGAATTCTCTGGAATTCTGCGAGTGAATTCTTAGAGCAGGAACATAAGTGTCCAAAAAGGCTGATGATATTGCTTGCCATCCTGTCAATCATCCTGGATGTTCCTTCCAGCATCCATTTTTTATCCTTCTAGGCAATCAGGCATGTTTCTAAACACCTGGCTGCAGCCATCCTCCAATTGATGAAGAACATTTACACAACTTGTGTGAAACTATAACAAGAATACTATATTCTGTATTTTTATAGAGAAACTACTGGAGGCCAACTATATGCCACCACAGGTCTTAAATATTGTCTACGTATCTGCTCTTATATAGAAAATACTGGAGGCCAAGATACCAGATCCCAAGGACCCATAAGCCCTAAATACTGTCTATGAGTAGAGGGCCTATAGAAAGCTACAAAGAACCATCAGCTGATGGAATCAGAAGAGAAGCTGGCACTCAAGTCTGGCAAAAGTGTGAAGTACGGAAATTGTTGAATAGACTGTGCATGGATACAAAATCCAGAGACAATCTGCACAAATGTGGCTATCATGTAGCTTCTTCCTTTTGCGATTGTGGTGACAAGCAGACAACAGATATGTATATCTGTCCTTTGTGTCCTGATCACATCTGTCCTTTGTGTCCTGATCATGCAATTAATGTTGCTAGTTTCTGGGCAAGAATTATTTAACTTGTAGATATTTTAATCTTGTATCTTATATTTTATGTCGTATCATATGCCTTATTTTAACTGTGATGCTTCTGATGCAAATAAACATTGTCTATGATTGTTTGTCTCTTACAATTACCTACCATGAGTTCAACCTGGAACTGATGTTTATCATCCTTAAAGGCACGAGCCATGAACATCTGAAGGGCTTGTTCCTCACATTTCTTGTGTACATCCAGAAGTTCCTGGAGATTCTCGGTGGGTATCTGCAAATCTTGGTCCATCAGTTCCGCATAGCGACCAACAGCTTCCTGCAGGGCTGCCCTGTTCTCAATCTTGGCCAAGGCCACGACGGCGTTCTCCAGGCAGGGAACTTCCCCTCTACAGATAGTATCCACGTAGGTCTTGATTAACTTTGCCAAAACTGCATAGAGAAAAATAACAGATTGTTGGAGCATCAACTGCATATATGGGTGCAAGTAGCCTAGCCCTAGACCACAGGTCGGCAACCTGCGGCTCCAGAGTGGCATGCGGCTCTTTGAGCCTTCCCCTGTGGCTCCCAGCCTCCTCTGCCATTTGCAGAGAGAGACAGAGAGAGGCACTTGCGCTTCCCTGCTTCTCTCTTTGTCTCTCTCTCTGTGTGTGTGTGTGTGTGTGTGTGTAAAAGAGAGTGTGTTCTCCTACGACAGTGATGGCAAACCTTTTAGACACCAGGTGCCCAAAGTGCAACCCAAAACCCAGTTATGCATCATCGGGTGCCAGGTGGGTGTGGCCCATTGGGTGGGCGTGGCTGTGGTGGTAACAGCAGACTGGGTGGGACTAAAAAGTTCAATCAATCAATTCCAACTTTGCAAGATCTTTTTTTTTCCCGCGAGAAGTTGAAATTGACTGATTGATTGAACCTTTTTTTTTGACACGGCAGCGGAGGCCTAAAGCGAAAAGGTTTTATAAAACCCAGCTGAAGGCCTAGGACTGGGGCGATGGCGCGCGTGCCCACAGAGAGGGCTCTGAGTGCCGCCTCTGGCACCTGTGCCATAGGTTCGCCACCACTGTCCTACGAGCTGAAAAGCTTACTGGGCGGAGCTCCTCCCTTTGCTGCGTCTCTGCAGGAAGCAGGAAACAGGAAGGGCAGGAGAGAGCTAGCTAGCCCAGCTATGCTGACTCAGGAATTCTGGGAGTTGAAGTCCACGAGTTATAAAAGAGCCAAGGTTGCCTACCCCTGAGCTTGAGAACAGCTTGAAGCCAGCTTGCCAGGTGAGAAGATCGGAGAGAGGGAGATAGAGGGAGGGAGAGAGAGAGAGAGAGAGAGAGAGAGAGAG
>NW_015388657.1:105004-112263 GCF_001527695.2 Protobothrops mucrosquamatus | reverse complement strand
AGGCGAACCTGATAAAACGCCCCCCTGGTCACGGCCGACAGATGGTCATCCAAAGTCAGCCGTGAATCCAGGAGGACTCCCAAGTTGCGCGCCCTCTCTGAGGGGGCCAAAGATTCGCCCCCTATAGTCAGCGATGGCGTCAGCTGACCATACCGAGACGCCGGCAACCACAGCCACTCGGTCTTGGAAGGGTTGAGCCCGAGTCTGTTCCTCCCCATCCAGACATTTATAAACATTTTAGATATCAAAAGGGTTTTACGGCTCCCAGTGTTTTGTTTTCGGTGGGAAACGGGTCCAAGTGGCTCTTTCAGTGTTTTGGGTTGCTTACTCTTGGTCTAGCCCAGGGGTAGGCAACTTTGGCTCTTTTATGACTCGCGGACTTCAACTCCCAGAATTCCTGAGGCAGCCATGCTGAGGAGAAATGGAGAGGTTTCCATGCTGGGCCATGCTGGCTCAGGAATTCTGGGAGTTGAAGTCCACGAGTCATAAAAGAGCCAAGGTTGACTACCCCTGGTCTAGACTTACAATTGAGCGCAAAATTTCTGTTACTAAGCAAGACTGTTATTAAGTCAGTTTTCCCCATTTTACAACCTTTCTTGCCACAGTTTCTAAGTGAATCACTGCAGTTGTTAATAACATGGTTGTTAAGTGAATCTGGCTTCCCCATTGACTTTGCTTCTGAGAAGGTCCCAAAAGGGGATCACAGAACCCCAGGAAATTGCAACTCTCATAAATACACACCAGTTGCCAAGCTTCTGAATCTTGACCATATGACATGGGGATGCTGCAATGGTCATTAGTGTGAAAAATGGTCATTTTTTCAGTGCCATTGCAACTTCAAACGGTCACTAAATGAATGGTTGTAAATTGAGAACTACCTGTATTATTATTGTTAAGTCAGGGACAGCTAGGAAAATTTTGAGCTCCTTATCCCTCATTCTCTTAAATGAACCCTCCAGAAAACTATCCAGGCTGTGTTGTGATTCCTCGCCAGCCAGTGGACCCGGCAGCTGAGTCTGAGGAATCAGAGGAGGAGGGGCCTGGAGTGACATCAGTCAGAGGAAGGCTCTGAGGAGCTCCAAGACTTACAGTCTGACAAGAAGCCCGGCCCCTCTACTCGCGCTCAGGCCGAGACAGAGTTGTGCTGGGAGCCTGAGTTGGACAGTGATGAAGAACAGCTGGGAGTTAACCAGGATGCACGTAAACGCCGCAAAAGAGAGAAGGACAGAGGAATGCAATGGGGCGGCTCCAAAGGCAAAGGAGAAGGCATTAGGAAGCCACGCCTTGGCTGAATTATAAAAGGGAAGGTGTGAGAGGTGCTGGTTGCGAAGGCAGCCGTTCGTGTTGAGGATCGAGTTTCTGTGGACTGTGCTTGTTTGCCTTGGACATTGACTCAGGTATGTGAGAATAAAAGGGGTTGGTTTTTTCTTGCCTGTTTCTTGGAAGAGGGGTTTCTCCTTGCAAGCATAACCAGGACTCACATAGGCTGGGACAGAACAGGCTAGGAAAATATGGCAGTCGCCATCCATCCAGATTGGAAAGTAACTTGTGGCACAATGCCTTAAGATTCTTGAGTCTCGTCCATTGTGAGCAAAGGCTGTGGTCACATGATCAAAAATTCACATGCCTGGCAACTGGCATGTACTTATGACGGTTTCAGTGTCCCAGGGTCATGTGATCACCTTTTGCGACCTTCTGACAAGCAAAATCAGTGGGGGAAGCCAGATTCATTTCACAACTGTGTTACTAACTTAACAACTGCAGTGATTCACTTACCTGTGGCAAGAAAGGTTGTAAAATCAGGCAAACCTCACTTAACAACCGTCTTGCTTAGCAACAGAAATTCTGGGCTCAATTATGGTCCTAAGTCGAGGACCACCTGTAGTAATAACAAAACAAGAGGCACTTACAGTCGCCTGTGACCACGTGCCCGCCGGGAAGAGTCTTTTTTTCAGAAGTCTGAAAGACGTAACGACAGAACGAGTTCGCTGGTTCCACAAATTCAGGCTCCAGCTCACTATCCTCCATCTGTTCCAGGTGAGGTAAATTCTTCCTCTTAGTAGGGCATTCGAAGATGAAGCACTTCCGTTTGGGGAAGAATAATCGGATGCATTTGTGTGGCAGATTGAGTATCTCATTCTCTTTAGTGTTATCTGGAAAGCAACATGTCCATCTTGAAGGTGACTCTGAACTGCATCTGCTAGTCGTGGACATTTCATTGGGGAAGGCGATACTAGAACTCACAGTCTCCTGGTGATTGGCCCAAAGTTACCCAACTAATTTTCATGGCTAAGGTGGGACTAGAATTCACCGTCTCCTGGTGACAGGCCCAAAGTCACCTAGTTGACTTTTATGGTTAAGGTGGGACTAGAACTCACAGTCTCCTGGTTTCTAGAATAGTAACATCACAGAGAGAGATGAAAGAGGAAAACTAGTGACTCTTTTCACTGGTTTCATCTCTTGAGGATTATTCTGTGTCTCCCTGAAGAAGGAAAATTTAGGGCCGATGGCTCCTATTCCTTATCCAAATGATCACATAGATCTTCATACTGCATTTGTCATCAGTTACCTTTTTTTAATTCCAGAGCGTGTTCGAGATATTGGTCCTCCGTGATGGGTTGCCCATCCCATTCCAGCTGTACTGTGAAATCTCGTAGTGTCCAGACAAAGGTCGGGAAGAAGCGAACAAATTCAGAAGCGTCTTCACAAGTGGAGGAAGTGTTTGCCTTGATACGTTTAGACAGCTCGGTCACAAAACTGTTGGCCCAGTTTAGGAATTAAGCAATGTACATGTGCAGTGAACAAAGATGGTCTTGAAGGCTACAGAGAAGAGTTGCTACCAGGGCAATTGTCAAATAAATGAAACGACGTTATAGCCTCAGAATAAAGTGAAATTATCCCTGTTGAAGAGCAACGTGGTTCTAGTAACAGACTTCACCTATTCATTGCCTCAACCAGTTTTCTATGTCTGCACAATACCCCAAAATGTAAGCCAGTCAACATTCACTAATCAAGTTTAGCATATGGGAAAACACAGCGGATGAGTTTGGAAATGATATAGGCAAGGATTTTCCTGAAGTCTACCTCACTCCAAATCTGACTGCATAGAACAAGGGTGGGAAACTATGACTCTTTTAAGACTTGTGGACTTCAACTCGCAGAATTCCTGAGCCAGCCATGCTGAGGAGAAAGGGAGAGGAATTGTGGGAATTGAAGTCCACAAGTCATAAAGGACCCATAGTTTGCCCACCTCTGGCATAGCACAACAGAGCTAGTCTTGAGAAGGATACTGAAGCTTGTCCAAAGCAGTCTGATCAATGATCCCCATACTGTTGTAGACCAGGGTGCTGCTCAGCAACACAGCCAAAGCGAAGATCCAGGAATCGTTTTGAGAACTGTCCTAAAAAAAGATAAGAATAGGTTATGATCCGTTTCTGACTTCTGCTGAGTTTATCTATCGTCTATTAGTACGTAGCTTCTTAGGAAAATACGATACCATTCATTCACCAGTCCAGAATTCATTCACTGAGTCATTCATCTATTCAGGCAGTCCCAGGATGCTGGGAGTTGTAGTTCAGGGACAATTGGAAGCCAGGGAATTTTATCTTTGGCCCAAATAATTGGATATTAGGCCAGATCCTTATTTTTTTTTTTAATGACCTAGTAATCCTTTGCATTGGGGTCATGGCGATTGAATGGAGCTGAGCATTTACTGGCTGGATACCCTTCCTGACATCTGTGCGGAGCTCACAGCAGATATCTGCCCCTACCTAGGATCAAACTCACAGCCTCCTGATTGTGAGGCAAAAGCTCTACCTCTAGGCCACCCCATTGCTCTAGGCTTGACCCTTAATATCAATGCTGAAATCTTCTTTCCAGAAACTCATCTGTGGTACAGGTAGTCCTTGACAAATTATCACAATTAGGAGCAGAATTTCTATCGTGAAGCAAAATGGTTGTTAAGCAAGTTATGCCTGCTTTTGCCACCTTTATTGCTGAGGTTGTTAAGTGAATCACTGCCACTGTTACATAAATAACATGGTCGTTAAGCGAATCCAGCTTCCCCCACTGACTTTGCTTGTTGGAAGCCCGCTGGGATGGTCACAAATGGCGACCACATGACCGCGGGAAACGTCAACCATCCTAAATACATGCCAGTTCCCAGTTTTGATCATGTGACTATGGAGATGTTGCAAAAGCTGAAAATGTAAATACTGGCCATAATTCCTTTTTTTCAACGGCACTCACTTCAAATGGTCACTAAATGAATGGCGGTGAGTTAAGGATACCTGGCTGTACTTACTGCACAACAAAAATCCCATTGATGTGGTGTTTTATACAAAGAAATATAAAAATATAAAAATCACCTTTTGTGTATCACCTAGTCCCTCAGTATCCAGAAGGACAAGGGTTTGATGGGGCTGTTCTGGATAGGGAACACACCACATCCAGATCCCTTTCGTTTTGGCTTGCACTGTGGAACCCAAAGAGAAACCTACAAATGGAAAAAAATATGCTCTATGTCAGTGGTTCTCAACCTTTTTAATGCCGCAACCCCAACCGGTCGTAAGTCGAGGACTAAACCGGTCATAAGTCGAGGACTAAACCGGTCGTAAGTCGAGGACTAAACCGGTCGTAAGTGAAGGACTACCCAACCGGTCGTAAGTCGAGGACTTTCCCTGCCCGGGAGCGCCGCGCATGCGTAGTTCCGCCCCCTGCACCGGCCGAGGCGTAGCTGGCAAGCGGCAGAGACGGAGCAGGCCGACCACCAGCTGGCCCAGCCCAAGGGAGGTAAGGCACCCACCGGAAAAGGGGGAAAAAAATGGCAGACAAAAAAAATGGCGGACAAAAAAAATGGTGGACAGCCTTGCTTGGCGACCCCCATGAAATGGTCGATCGTCCCCAAATGGGGTCCCGACCCACAGGTTGAGAACCACTGCTCTATGTTTAGATCCAAAATCGATTATCCTATAATGCGTGAGCTGCAGGTAATAGGAAATAGCTTTTCCACCACCAGTTTTTATGGTTGTTCCCCTGTCGTTACACCTTCAAACAGGAAGATACTCCAGGGTGCACTTTCCCAGATGGAAACGCTTAGCAAAACTCACTTAACCAATGTCTTATTTAGCAACCGAAATGTTGGGCTCAGTTGAGGTCATAAGTTGAGGACTGTCTGTAATGGTATGTGGGAAAGGCCTCGTGAGTCTAGGCCAGGGGTAGGCCACCTTGGCTCTTTTATGACTCATGGACTTCAACTCCCAGAATTCCTGAGCCAGCCATGCTGAGGGGAAAGGGAGAAGTTTCCATGCTGAGCCATGCTGGCTCAGGAATTCTGGGAGTTGAAGTCCACGAGTCATAAAAGAGTCAAGGTTGCCTACCCCTGGTCTAGGCAGAGACACTGGCTAGAAAATGATCAGATACGAAACAGCACATTTACAGTAGATCAGAGGTCCCCAACCGGCACTAGGGACCGGTTCTGTGGAGAAAGGCTTTTTTGCAGATGGGGGGGGCTGTGTGGTGTGCTGCCTGCATCCCGCGGATGGGGCTTTGCTTGTTTGTATGGACCAGTTGCTGGCATGCCACGGCCCGCTACCAGTCCATGGACCTGGGGTTGGGGACCCCTGCAGTAGATGGATACTGATATGGGCAAGAGCTCAGAAGAGACCCTCCCTAGTTTCTCCAGAGGTAAAGATGGGTGAAGAATTGCACTTTTAGGCTTGCAAAATTCTGTCAATGCAGTTTTACAATAAAGTAAAATAGCTCATTTGGTCAGGTTTCCTGCTAAACCAGGAAAACCAGCCCCACGAGGCCAATAATTATTAAAGGTTATGATAAAATTCTGCAAGTTAAGATCACATCAGTCCAAAGGGTTCCTTGTCACTTGATGAGGATCATTCATGGTGGGCATTTGGGAAAGTTAAGAGTCCTGGACTCCATACTGTCCATCAGAGCAGAAAACCCTGGACTTGGGGGGTGTGTGTTCATTTTTCCACCCAGGTTTTGCCCTTGTCCATATTTTCCTGGTTCACCTCAGCCCTTCTCACCTGAAGTTTTGCCAGCCAGCCTGTTCATCAGGTAGGACTTGCCTGTCCGGTACAGTCCTATGATGGACACCACCACCACCGGCTTCCGGATTTCCGAGAGCAACTGAAGGGCCTCTGGTGAGACACGGAGGCCATCTGGCCTGTTCTCAACCAGGCACACCGGAGCTTCCATCCTGGCTTTGGGGGAGATGCAGCTGCAGAGAGGATATGGTAGCTGCAGCACTTTCTTCACAGTGAGCTCCCAAAGGAGGAGCATCAAAGACCCTTCCCCAAGTTCGTGACTTCCAAGTGTCATCAAGCCCATCCCAGGCCAGTGAGTGGATGGGCTTTGTAATCCCCAACAGGTCCCTTCTCAAGCCATCTTCCCCCAGACCTCCAGAAGCCACTCAGCTGAAGGGCAGCGGGTCTCCAGAGCCAAGCCAGACCCCCGGTGGCAGACCCGGACTGAAGGCAGTGAGGGGCCAAACGGGACCACCTACCCAGCGGCTTCCCCAGAAGCATTTGTGTGCAGAAGCCCCCCAATCTCACGCCCTTCTGGTCCCCAATGGACCCTCCCACCAGACCTTCATTCCCCCCAACCTAGTTTCGGGGGGGGCGTCTCTGCTTCTTGGATCCCCCCCCCAACTGCTCGGCCAGAGCCAGCAAGGGGGACCCACCCAGCCCCGCCGGAGGACCCCAAGTCTAGAAAGCTCCTGCCGCTACTGCGATGCACCGGACCCCGGAGGGGAAGCTGGGGGAAAGCGGCCCCCCCCACTTACCGTCTTTGCAAAGGAAATCACTGGATCGCCCACCGGCTCTCTTTGCAGCCTGCAACGATCTCTCTCCCCTCCTGCGCTCGCCTCGGGGATTTTATAGAGCTGCAGCAGCAGCAACAAGCGAAAGGGAAAGTAAAGCGGGGCGGGCTCTTCTGATCTTTTGCACTGATCCTTGGGGTGGTGTGTGCAAAGTCCACAGACAGACACACACACACACACACACACACACACGAACCGCTGCATGTTGGTGGCCCCACTAATCTGGAGGCTTCTCAGCTCAGCTGAAAGGAACCAGGTTCATTCAGAGTATGGACAGAAAACATAAATCTCTGGGCAGCTTTGTAGCCAGCGAGATTCTCAGACCACGTTCTGTTTCTGATCTGTATTCTAGCTAGCAAAAGATCTTCTGGGCATAACAAGCCCAAGCAAGCTGTCTTGCTTGGATCTGTTGCAAATATCT
>NW_015388657.1:102500-104070 GCF_001527695.2 Protobothrops mucrosquamatus | reverse complement strand
CAAATATCTTGCATTTTGCACTGATTACCCTTTTTGTTCCCCCCACCCGCTGGTACTCATTAGTGATGTATATGCCTGGGAAAAGCAGAAAAAAATAGACTTAACTTTTTGCTAACCAGTTAGCAAATGTATGCAAGAAACACACCACAGTAGTGATGGGGGGGGGGGGGACTTTACCTATGCTGACATCAACTGGGAGATGCATCAAGTGTGAGATTGAGCAGGTTCCTGACCTTGGCTCTTTTATGACTCGTGGACTTCAACTCCCAGAATTCCTGAGCCAGCGTGGCTCAGCTTGGAAACCTCTCCCTTTCCCCTCAGCATGGCTGGCTCAGGAATTCTGGGAGTTGAAGTCCACGAGTCATAAAAGAGCCAAGGTTGCCTACCCCTGCCCTAGTTGGAGGCAAAGGAATGTAATTTCTCTTTGGACTTCAACTGGACTGTCCTTTCACCCCCCCTCCTCAAAGTGGGGGAGGCACAGTCACCAATCACTTCTAGGCAGCACAAGGAGGGGGGGACACTGTGCAGGATCTCTGGCTTTTGCAGATTGACTTCACTAGTCCTCCACCCACACCCATTAGGGCATCCAGAAAGATAAAATAATGAGAAATCATAGAATTATAAAAGAGCCGAGGTTGCCTACCCCTGACCAAGATGATTGTTAAGTGATTCATGCTCAATTTTGCCACGATTAAAGGGCAAAACGTTGAGAACTATCTGTACTTTTATAAAACACAAGCAGTACCTTATATTTGAGTACAGTGACATTTATACAATATTGATTAAAGATGATTAATGCTTTCCTGTTTAGATAAACCTTTAAAGATAAAGAAGCTGATACCAATATTCACTAGGATTTCTAAAATGCTAATGTTGAGAGAGATCAACAAACTCCGCTGAAATGATAAATATCTGTATTCTGTGTGTCTAATGAGAAGTTGGGAATCCATCCATCCATCCCCCCCCCCCCAAAAAAAGGAATAAGTTATTGCTCTTCTTTGCTCACCACCATCTGCTGGGCATCCAACTAGCCAGCATACACAGTTAATCCCTTCATTAATGTTTAGGCTTAATTGAGATTTTCAGTGAACAAAATAACAAAGGAGGAAAGAAGAGATGTGGTATGTTATAGCTACCAACCTCATTCTTGAGGAGAAAAAATGGCTTTTTGCAAAGGCACAACCAACAGCCCAATTCATTACGAGTAGTTCTTGAATTATGACCAGGACTGAGCCCAAAATTGACACACACACCCCGTTAATAAATTTTCAAGTAGGCAAAGAAGCCCTGTTGCAAAGGTAAATGCAGAGATCAAGTTCTTATTAGCTCCACACAAACTCGGGGTGCTGTCTTGGGGGTTTCTAGAGCAGGGTCTCTCAATGTTAATTTTAAGATGGGTGGACTTCAAGTCCCAGAATTCCCAAATCAGAATGCTGTCTGGGGAGTTCTGGGAGTTGAAGTCCACCCATCTTAAAGTTTGCCAAAGTTGGGAAACACTTCTAGAGGTTTGCAACTTAGATAATATATATATTCAGGTGCTTTTTTTGTAAAAAAAAAAAAAAAAAAAAAG
>NW_015388657.1:89993-101381 GCF_001527695.2 Protobothrops mucrosquamatus | reverse complement strand
TCCCCTTCTTCTCTTGCCCTCCATCTTTCCCAGCATCAGGCTCTTCTCCAGTGAGTCCTTCCTTCTCATTAGGTGGCCAAAGTACTTGAGTTTCAACTTCAGGATCTGGCCTTCTAAAGAGCAGTCGGGGTTGATCTCCTCCAGGACTGACTGGTTTGATGGCCTTGCAGTCCAGGGGACTCACAGGAGTCTTCTCCAGCACCAGAGTTCAAAGGCCTCCATTCTTTGGCGTTCAGCCTTTCTTGTGGTCCAACTTTCACAGCCATACATTGCAACTGGGAAAACCATAGCTGCATTTCTCCAAAATGCCATGCTCAATTAGTTATATAACCTGGATTAGTTAATTGCACGTATCAAACTCAGGTTAGTTTAGAATTTCAGTGGTACTGTTTGTGCAAACGCACCCAGAGTTAATTCAAAAAGTCACTTTGGATATATCCAGCCATAATGAATTTATCATAATCTCGTTTCCCCTCCACCTGCGCTGGATAATAAAATGTATATTTCTTATGTCCCTTTTAAGGAAACTTCTTTTTTTTGCTGCCTTATATAAAAGAGGCCACACACCCCTTTTGGACTCTCTTTGACGCTCCCTTCCCCCCCCTGGTTTTGCAATGGTTCGGCCCAACTGTTGCTCGTTCCCTCCTCCCCAAATGTCCGGGGGGGCTGTCCCCTCCCCCGCCGGCGCGTGCGTCAGTCCCTCGGCTTTTTTTTGTATTGACTGAAAAAGCGACAGTTTAAGTCCTGATCAAAAGCAGGCAAATCAGGAGGATTTTGATTGGTCGCTGGAGTTGAGGAGAAATAACAGCTCGTCCTTGATTGGCGTGCTGTGCCCGGGGAGGATGTTAGGAAAGCTGCTATTGGCTGCGTGGCGGCGAGCTGTTGCAGGGACCGTTTTATGGGGCAGCAGTAGTGGGAGTAGAGAGGTTTCAGAAATGCAGATTTAATTCTTATTTAGAGTTTCTCTCTGTCCCGGGGCTCGCCAGCCAAATAACCCTTATTATTGCAATATTTGCTCCCGAGGATAACGCTGCACGTTGCTGCCTAGTCCCCGAGAGTGACTTTAATCAGAGAGATCGAAGATCCCTTTGTTGCCTCACAACCATCCTGGTTGAGGTCGACCCTTCTAAATCTTTTCCTCCTCCTCTTGATTGAAAAGCTTAAAAGAATATCTTTTTTTAAAAAGGCCTGGTTGCCTTGCAGGCTCTGCAAATCTCTTTCTGCCTAGCCAAAATGTGGGGAGGGGGGCGCCCCTGGGGATCTTTGGGGGTGCAGCTGCATCCCTGCTTGTTGTGGGGACCCTGCTTCCCACATGGGGCTCTTGCCCATTGTGTGAAGCCATTGGGCCTTTGGTTTTAGTCTCCTGTGAGGCCTGTCACCTTTGCAAACCATGGTTTATGCTTCGGGATAGGGGATGCCAGCCAATTGCGAATGAGCCAGCAACCCAGGATTAAACAAACCGTGGCTTAGCTCAAGCTGTGATTGCAGTGGAAACGACCTGAGGTCTTTTCAGAAGATGCCACACGTGAAGGGGCGCCTCTTAAAATTGCCAGCTGGAGTCCAGTCTGCACCCTGTGTCATCCCTTTATTGCCCTGGGAGTTCATTTATTTCGTTTAATTTCATTTATTGTAGCTGCCCAACTTTGATGGGCTCGTCCCATTCCAGCATAGTCATTTTAGTCATATCAAAAGGACTCTCCCGGTGTCTGTTCATGAATCTTGCAAATAGGCAATGTCCCCAAGCAATTTATGGTGACAATTAAAGGGCCAGGCTTTCCCACAAAAGCCCTCATTTCACAGAGGAGTATTAATTCCTGGCCTCTTAATTGTCATCTTTATGGCCTCAAGCCAACATTTCGCTTATTTAGAAATGAATTTCCTGGAAGCAGATATGACTCGCTTTAAAATAACTCTTATTTATTTTCCTGTACATGCTAATACCCCTCTGACAGTGCTGCTCTAACGTTGGAAAACAACCATAAAATATAAGGGGGAAAATGCACGTTTCAAATAAGGGAGAAGATAGGAGATGCATGACAGGGTTGAATCTCTGGGGGATGTTTCTGATGTGTATCAAACATGGTACCTGAATTGGAAAAAAAAATCCATTTCCTAAACTAGCCAATTAACTCTGTGGTTGGATCTACTCTGGCTGAGGAAGGTCCTTTAATGTTTTCTTCCTCCCTCTCTTTCAGGTTCACACATTATGGGGGACAATGAGGATTTTGATGCTGCAGATGCCCCAAATGTTCAGAGCAGCCTTTCAGACTCCTCTCTGGAGAACAGTGTCACTCAAGATGACTACCCACTTCCCACCACCGCACGGTCTCCAACCTGCGCCCGCTGTCGTAATCATGGCATCAGGGTGCCGTTGAAAGGCCACAAGAACTGTTGCCAATTCATGGACTGCCAGTGTGACAAATGCATCCTTATTCTGTAAGCTAGGAGGGGGGAACATGGTGAAAATAAATGTTGGGCTTTGCTGTTCTTGGGAGATGCGCTTGCAGCTGATGGCCTCATCGGAGGGGTCTCAGTGGGAAGTGTAAATAAGAACTGAATTGCTCTTTGCAGGGATTTGGTAGCTTGGAGACATGTTCAGGAGGATAGTGCCTCCTTTTGTTTCCGAATAACAATGGTTTCTGGTTGACTTAACAGCTTCTGGGCCAGTAACTTGCTCTGGAAACATAAAACAGCCTTGGAAGTCTACAATTTTAATGGGAGAAACATGACTTTATGCTAGGCATTTTTTTTTTAGCAGGGATAGACAAAATCAGACCCTCTAGATCAGGGGTAGGCAACCTTTGCTCTTTTATGACTTGTGGACTTCACGAGTCATAAAAGAGCCAAGGTTGCCTACCCCTGCTCTAGATTGTGCTAAATTTCAAGTCCCATTTGCTTTTGCCAAGGGAAGATGGTAATCGCCCTTAGACTTATATACCGCTTCACAGTGCTTTACAGCATTCTCTGAGCGGTTTACAACATCAGCCTCTTGTCCCCAAGAATCTGGGTCCTCATTTTACCAACCTCGGAAGGATGGAAGGCTGAGTCAACCTTGAGCCGGTCAGGATCGAACTCCTAGCAGTGGGCAGAGTTCACCTGCAGTGGTACGTTCCAACCACTGCGCCATCACTTGAACAACACGAGGGGACGCTGCAGGTAGTTGTCGACTTGTGATCACAATTGAGCCCAACGTTTCAGTTGCTAAGTGAGTTTTGCCCCATTTTACGACTTTTATTGCCACCGTTGTTTAAACGAATCACTGCAGTTGTTACGTTAGTAACATGGCTGTTAAGTGAATCTGGCTTCCCCACTGACTTGGCTTGTCAGAAGATCGCCAAAAGTGATCCAATGTCTTCAGGACACTGCAACCGTCATCAATATGAGCCAGTGGCCAAGTCTCCAACTTTTGATCACATGACCATGGGGATGCTGCAACGGTCTCGTGTCAGTCATAAATCACTTTTTTCAGTACCATTGCCACTTCAAATGGGCTCTAAATGAATGTCGTAAGTCGAGGACTACCTGTATTAATTACCCATCCCTTGTAGAGCCCAAGGCAGATCCATGAAGCTGTTCCTGAGCTACAAGCCTAAATATCCCCACTGGGTTAATTGACAGGCTAACCTCAAAGAAAAGTAAAACTGAGGAAGAACAGAAACACACTTTGTACCCGATTTACAACCATCCTGCTCTCTAAGCAGTGGAGTTTATTATAAATGGAGGCAGTAAAGCCTCTTTGCTTCTCTTGACCAATTGAACTTCTTTTTGAGTTAACTTGCTGTACGGTCACTGGGAAGGATTATTATAATAATAGTCCAAACAATGCTATGTGATGGTTTGTCTTTACTTCTGGTATTTTATTGCTTAAAAAAAAAAGTTGGGTCTTCTAGGCAAAGACGCCGGATCATGGCTGCCCAAGTGGCTCTTCGTAGACAACAGGAGATAGAGCTGAAAAAGCAGCTTGGCGATGGTTTGCTACAACTTCAGGACACTGGGCCACCCAGCTCCCTCCTCTTAGCCAAACCGCTGAAAGCAATTAAACCATGCAGGGGAGGGACAGGTAAAACCATTTCTAGCATCTGCGAAAAATACAAATATATAAAAAAAACCACGCTGCAGTGGCTTAGCAACGAGTAGATGACCTAGAAGACGTGTTTCTCAACCTGAGCAACTTTTAAGATGTGTGTGGACTTCAACTCCCAGAATTCCCCAGCCAGCATGACTGGCTGGGGAATTCTGGGAGTTGAAGTCCACGCATCTTAAAATGGTTGATATCGGGAAACACCGATCTAGAAGACGTGACACATCGCTACTGGGGAAACTGGTGTGGGAATCTGACCAGTCAAACAGGGACTCACCCTGGATTGCTTCTCCCCTTTGATTGGATAGACAAGAAAGAAAATGAAGAACCCTTGATGGAGGCGGAAGATGGGCTCCGGGGAGCTTCAGGACTCCTGCGAAGACAAAGGCGGAGAACTGCAAGGAAGGTGAGAAAAGGAGTTCTTTTTGACCGAGTAATTTTAACAGTCGATTCCACGGAGCGCCTAACCCAGGAGTAGGTAGGCTTGGCTCTTTTACGACTCGTGGACTTCAACTCCCAGAATTCCTGAGCCAGCATGGCTCAGCTTGGAAACCTCTCCCTTTCCCCTCAGCATGGCTGGCTCAGGAATTCTGGGAGTTGAAGTCCACGAGTCATAAAAGAGCCAAGGTTGCCTACCTCTGGCCTAACCTGTGATAGTTCCCTGAAAACAAGATCCCTTTAAAAAGTGTAACAAAATCCACGAAAAAAGGGGGGGGATTAAGGAATGCTATGTATCTCATTCTATTACCAGTATAGTATCCTCGATTTACAACAGTTCATTTAGTGACTGAAGTTAAAATAGCCCTGAAAAAAGTGACTTATGACCATTTTTCACACGTATGACCATTACAGCATCCGCATGGTCATATGATCAAAATTCATATGCTTGGCAACTGGTTCATGTTGCAATGTCCCGGGGATCATGTGATCAGTTTTTGCAATCTTCTAACAAGCAAAGTTAGTGGCGAAGTCACTCCCTTAACGACCCCTTGTTATTAACATAACAACTGTGGTAAGAAAATTCATAAAATGGGGCAAAACTCACTTAACCAATGACTCGCTTAATAACGGAAATGTTGGACTCAATTGTGGTAGTAAGTCAAGGACTACCTGTACCTCTTTTATGCAGAACATCTGAATATTTTGTAGGAAAAACATTTACCTCTGGGTATTTAATAATCACCAGGTAGCCGTTCGTTCTCACCAACTGAAACATGATTTCCTAATTGGCTGTGCTTTCATCCCAGGTTTCTAAGAGCCTAAGACAAAGGTGTCAGTACCTCTGTAATGAACACAGAATTATAGAGCTGGAAGGGACCTTGGAGGTCTTCTAGTCCAACCCCCTTGCCCAAGGCAGGAGACCCTCTACCACAGAAGTCCCCACCTTTTGGGCACCAGGGACTGGTTCCATGGAGAGAGGTTTTTCTGCAGACCGGAGGGTGTGTGGTTTTGTGTTCTGCCTGAATCCCACGGATGGGGCTTTGCTTGTTTGTGCGGACCGATGGCTGGTATGCCACGGACCAGTACTGGTCCACAGACCGGGGGTTGGGGACCTCTGCTGTACCGTTCTGAACAAATGGATATCCAATCTCTTCTTAAAAACCTCCAGTAATGGAGCATTCACAACTTCTGGTGGCAAGCTGTTCCATTGATTAATGGTTCTCACTGTCGGGAAATTTCTCCTTAATTCTAGCTTGGGTCTCCCTGTGAGGAGCTTCCACCCATTGCTTCTTGTCGGGTGCTTTGGAGAATAAATCGACCCCGTCTTCCCAGTGACAGTCCTTAAAGTATTGGAGAACTGCTAATAGTTTTCTCCCCTACATGTTTAGGCTATAAACACACCTAGTTCCCTGAAGCACCGTGCAAAACCAACCAGGCCAGGGAGCAAAAAATATAAAGAACCAGACCTCATTATTCTGCTCCCGAAGCAGAACCAAAACTACATCCTATATACCCGTGGTGGCGACCCTATGGCACGCGTGCCAGAGGCGGCACGCAGAGCCCTCTCTGTGGGCACGTGCGCTGTCGCCCCAGTCCTTGGCCTTCAGCTGGGTTTTATAAAACCTTTTCGCTTTAGGCCTCCGCCGCCATGTGCAAAAAAAAAGGTTCAATCAATCAATTTTAACTTCTTGCAGGGGGAAAACAAGATCTCGCAAAGTTGGAATTGATTGATTGAACTTTTTAGTCCCACCCAGTCTGCCGTTACCACCGAAGCCACACCCACCCAATTGGCCACGCCCACCCAGCACCCGACGATACATAAGCGGGTTTTGGGTTGCAGTTTGGGCACTCGGTCTCCAAAAGGTTCGCCATCACTGCTATATACAATAGTGATTTTCTAAGGATAACTAGCTAACATATTTTGTGGCTCTAAGTAAGCTTTTCTGAAGTTCCAAAAAACAGACACACTTATTTCAAAAACTTTAAATATTTCCTGCAAATAAATTTCATTAAGATAGATGCTAGTGGGGGCGGGGGATTCATTGACATCACAGAATAACGTGTAAGATGTTTAGCAGTGCAGTATTTACAAGATGTTTCTTATACTAAGTTATGTTATACATTGTCCTTCAGGAAAATTCCTGGTTGCCTCTGTCTCCTTGTTCAAAAGTCAGTGAGCTGCCTTGGGCCCTTGGAGGACATCAGGCCTCTCCTACTTGGTTCCCACCTCCTCTTGCGATGCCCCCAAGTTCTTTCTCTCCTTTTCTGCCTCCGGAACATCCCTTTAATCTTCCACCTATGGAAGGTAGGTAACCCATTAGTCATGAAGCTAGCATGTTCTCAGAAATTATGGAAGGAATTTTTCGTGATCACAGTTGGTTAATAAATACAAAAACGCAATTCACATTTAGCATGGATTCGAGTATTTTTTCTCTCTCTCATTTCTTATATTTTGGAAAAGGAGATGTATGGGAAAAGCTCCTTTTTATTTGAAATCTTCTAGTATGCTGCCCCAATATTAAAACTGATTGCAATTAACCCAAACTACATGAACATCATTATTGTAAAGAGTTCTAAATTGCACTAGCAGTCAGTGAATTATTTAAATTTACAAACTCCGCCATTCGCCTATCAGGGACCCAATTTTCATCAAATCAGCAAACCCAGGAGTAGAAATCAAAAGTACCATTCATATATCCCTTTGCTAGCAAATATTGAGTGACAACTTAATAGAGATGGTCTGAGACAGTGGTGGCGAACCTATGGCACGGGTGCCAGAGGTGGCACTTAGAGCCCTCTCTGTGGGCATGCGCGCCGTCACCCCAGTCCTAGGCCTTCAGCTGGGTTTTATAAAACCTTTTCGTTTTAGGCCTCCACCACCGTGTGCAAAAAAAAAAAAAAAGATTCAATCAATCAGTCAATTTCAACTTCTCGTGGGGAAAAAAAAGATCTTGCAAAGTTGGAATTGATTGAACTTTTTAGTCCCACCCAGTCTGCCATTACCACTGCAGCCACGCCCGCCCAATGGGCCACACCCACCCGGCACCTGACGATGCATAAGTGGGTTTTGGGTTGCAGTTTGGGCACTCAGTCTCTAAAAGGTTCGCCATCACTGGTCTGAGACCTAACATTTTTGAAAACCATTGGTAGATGTTTTCAGTTAGAAGAAAGCTTCAAGGAAAAATCAGGACCACACATTAAGTTCCAGTTAAACTGATTTATTGCTCATGCCTATACACAAGAATCTAGTCAACTAATGGTCAGGATTAAATTGGCATTAGATAAGAGTTAATGGGATTCAAAAGGGGCTGGACTTGGATGATTCCAGGCTGATTCCTCTCTTGACTCTGCCCCCTCCAGGCTCTGCCTTTTCCTACAGTTGCCTGCAAAAACTCTACCTCGGCCTCAGTTTTGTACTGTAAGCCTCTTATTGGCCTTCCTACTCAGGCTCCACAATAGCCACTTACACCTTCCTTCTTTTCTGTAGGTTGCAACGGAAATGAAGCTTTATACACGCCAGAGAGTTACCTGTCTGCTCCAGGGCAAATGTTTCATCACGTACCTGGTGCTCCCTGGTGCCTACCTCCACCTACTGATCTATCGAGGTACAAGGCTTGTGAATGTAGGGAAATATACGTGTCCCAAGATAATGTTGCAGGATCCAATCTGATTTGGTCACCAGGACCAGAAGTTTATTCTTCCAAGCTTTTGGACACGTGTTGGGGCCCATCGTCAGAGAACTTTTCTCTCTCCAAAAAGTGACACGTTTTATAGAGAGAGAAGTTCCCTGGGGATGGGCTCCAGCACGAGTCCAAAAGCTTGGGAGAATAAAATCTCTGGTCCCGGCAACCGACTCAGATTGGATCCTGCTGCAGTGGGCTCCTTCAGCATTTCTGCACAGAGGAGATCCTGCAGAGGCTTCAGAGGAAGCAGCACCTCGCTGATCCTGGGCGATTTCAGAAATGCCCAGCAGAGTCCAATCTGCTTCACACCTGGATGGGAGGCCGTCAGGAAATCCCAGAGCTGTGAACAAGATTGGGAAGTTGAACAGTACCGTTGCAAAAATCAAGCTGGATTTGTTTTATTTATTTATAAAAAATATTGGGTGGCCATCTTACGACCAAAACTCTGGGTGGCTTACAGTCACATACATATATAGTTAAAACATAAAAAGTTAAAATCGGACATTAAAACCAAGAACTCATGGGAATAGAATAGAATAAGAATAGGAAAATAAGAATAGAATAGAATAGAATAGAATAGAATAGAATAGAATAGAATAGAATAGAATAGAATAGAATAGAATAGAATAGAATAATGGACTGGACTGGACTGAATAGAATAGAATAGAATAGAATAGAAAAGAAGACTGGACTGGACTGGACTGGACTGGAATGGAATGGAATGGAATAGAATAGAATAGAATAGAATAGAATAGAATAGAATAGAATAGAATAGAATAATGGACTGGACTAGAATAGAATAGAATTGAATTTGGGAATAGAATAGAATAGAATAGAATAGAATAGAATAGAATAGAATAGAATAGAATAGAATAGAATAGAATAGAATATCTTTATTGTCATTGTGTAACTCACAACGAAATTAAGTGGGGCAGAGTGGGTGGGAGGTGGGATCTGTTATTAATCAACCACCTCCATTGTGCTGATCCCCCACTGGGATCCCAAGCCTACTGGCAGAGCCACATCTTTGGGCCCTTACCTCACATAGGGGAGGGGGGCACAGCAGAGAAGGCCCTCCTCCTGAATCCTGCCAGCCGGAATAATCGGGCCGACAGGACCCACAACAAGCCTCCTCTGCCAGCACGGGTGGGACGGGCCAATCCTAGTGGGGTGAGACGGTCCCTCGCTGATCCCTAAATAAACGGGATAAATGTTTGGCCCTGACCTTGTAGGCTTCTCAAAAGGCATTGAAGGCCTGGCTCTTTTCCTAGCACCTGGGCCAGGATGACTAGAGCTGCCAGTTGGAGTTATTTAATCCTGATTGGACTTTAATAGTGGCATTTTATTTATTCGTCGATTGTTCAGTCCCGATTGCCATTTAATCGTTTTAGTTTACTTTAATGGTGTGTGTTATTTTTCTTCCGTCTTGTAGTTTAATGATATTTGCATGCCACCCAGAGTCGCGTTTGAGCTGGGCAGCCATGAAAACGTTCTAAATGAATTAACAATAAGCTCAACCGGAGTCAAGATTATCTTGAGGGGAGAAATGAACTGAGCCGAAATTGGTTTATAGGAATATATTTACAAGAAGCAATTAAGCTGTGCCGGTTGGATGAACTATGGGAAGTTTTAAATACTCGATTCCTGCCATTTTGAGAAGAACATAGTGAAAAGAACGAAATCCTATCAGATTGATAAAAAGAAATTCTGGCAGAATTATTTAAAACGATCACCAACCCTGATTTTTTTTTTTCATTCCATCTGAACCAGATGAGATAATATAGGGGCTCCCCTAGGGTCTAGATACAAATAAACCCAAAAGACAAGACAGGTTTTATTATAGAAAGGTGTGAAATAATGCAGAGAATATTAATACTTTTTAAAACACCAAGTTTTATTGGCAAAGAAAACGCTCAAACTAGTTAGTTAGTTGGAGCTAGTTAGTTCTCTATGGATGGAACTCTTCCACTAGACTAGAAGAATATAGCGGGAAGCATGCAAAAGAAATATGAACTAGACAGTGGCTTAATTGGATGAATAGAAAACAAAACCGTTGGAATAATGGTTTCGCAAACAGTCTTTTAAGAACTGTCTAGGCCCGGGGTAGGCAACCGTGGCTCTTTTATGACTCGTGGACTTTAACTCCCAGAATTCCTGAGCCAGCATGGCTCAGCTTGGAAACCTCTCCCTTTCCCCTCAGCATGGCTGGCTCAGGAATTCTGGGAGTTGAAGTCCACGAGTCATAAAAGAGCCAAGGTTGCCCACCCCTGGTCTAAGCCCCACGTCCTGGGAGGAAAAAATGCTTCGGCAAGCGGAATAGCCAACATAAATTACCAGTAGCTATCCTGTATTTTCTGATCCCAGTACGGGAGCAGATGTCTACACTGACAAACATTTACTCCAAACAGCAAGTTGTGGGTGTACATGTTAGGAGAATTTGGAAGAATGACAGCTGTAGTAGTCTCTCTGCCCCCTCAACAGTTTGTGTGTTTTAGCAAGGACAGAAGGCAAGTGGGAGACAAGCTGCCACTAAAGGATGTTACAAGCGGACCTCTCTCCCTTTCTCTCTCTCTTTCTCTTTCCCCTTCTCTCTCTCTCTCTCTCTCTCTCCCTTTCTCTTTCCCTCTCTCTCTCTCTCTCTCTCTCTCTCCCTTTCTCTCTCTCTTTCCCTTTCTCTCTCTCTCTCCCTTTCTCTTTCTCTTTCCAGCCGCATGGCCCTGAACCCCATCAGTGGCAACATGGATTTGAGCCGCCGTTCGAAGGCCCCACCGCTGGGAGGTCAGGTATTTTGTTTTAGCTGTGTTGAACCCAGTGAACTGGAGTTATTTTATTTCCGGTCCTCCTCAAAAGGAACCAGCGTGAGGGAAGTGAACGGTGAATCAAGACGCATCGCATCGTTTCATCTGTGGGCATGAGCTAATAATGATGATGATGATGATGATGATGATGATGATGATGATGATGATGATGATGATGATGATGAGGTTGGAAGGGACCTTGGAGGTCATCTAGTCCAACCCCCTGCTCAGGCAGGAAACCCTATACCATTTCGGACAAATGGCTGTCCAGTCTCTTCTTAAAAACTTCCAGTGTTGGAGCATTCACTGCTTCTGGAGGCAGGTTGTTCCACTGGTTAATTGTTCTCACTGTCAGGAAGTTTCTCCTTAGTTCTAGGTTGCTTCT
>NW_015388657.1:45940-89893 GCF_001527695.2 Protobothrops mucrosquamatus | reverse complement strand
CTTTCCATCCGTTGCTTCTTGTCCTGCCTGATATCTCCATTTCCATTTAGTGGCCGATAGGAGTATGATACAGGTAGTCCGAGACTTACGTCCACTGGAAAAAAGGATCCCTCACAGTTATGACCGTCGCAGCATCCCACGGCCACACGACTGTGATTCAGGCACTTGGCAAGGCAGTGGGGAAGCTAGATTTATTTTAGCAACTGCAGCAAAAAAAGTTCGTAAAATTGGGTGCGACTCACTTAAAACCATTGGAAGTTCGGTCCCCAATGTATGGCCATAAGTTGAGGACTGCCTATATTATTATAAACAAACGGAGAGAGTAGTTCAGGAGCTCCCACTTCAGTGGTTCTTTTCAATAGATAACATATTGCTTCCTGATAACCCACTGGCTGAATTTAACCAGCCAGCAAGGTTAAGTTAAAATACCCAGGTACCTTGTGAAATAGGCAGTTGCAGGAGAGGCAAATGGGAAAACGTGCATTGCAACCTGTGACGCATCTTTAATTGTGGCTAGCCACCGACATCTCTGGTTTGTGGTTTGCCATGGTGTGGGAAGCTAGCAAATCTTGAGAACTAGGCCAATCCATTAAGCCATTCCTATGGAATATTTGTTTGGGCCTTTTGTATAGGCGTAGCAATTAAGTTGTTAATGTGGCTGTAGGGTTAAAGTACATTGCAGGAAACCAGGCATTCGGGGGGGGGGGGATTGCTTCCTGCTTAACACAGATCTCTTCCTTGCAAGACTCTTAATGTCTGCAGACGCATGCAATAACATGCACTAACTTACAGAATGCATGAACTGAGCAAAATGAATAAAAGGGAATGCATAGCCAGGGAATAAAGCAGCCTAAACGTTATCCATAAAATGATTAATTAAAGCAAACAGTTTTGCTCTTTGGTCACTGGCAGGTGGTCAAATGACTAATTTCTGGGACAGTGTTCTGCACAGTGTACTTATATAAGCAACCAGCACGTCATCTTTGTCCCACTTGAATTGAAAGATCTATTTAAAAAAGTACCCAGGTCAGATGCCACCTCCTAAGCCAGCCATGGGCTCGGTTGAAAACAAAGCTAGAAAAAGCCTAGGGTCTTGTCTCCTTTTCCAGAATGTCTAGCTCTGTTATCTTAGGATGAGGTAGGAGAGGGTAGGTTTACCCTGCCCTTATAGTGTTGCCTCACTTGCTGGAAGAACAAATTGGATAGCCCAGTGGTGGCGAACCTATGGCACGGGTGCCAGAGGCGGCACTCAGAGCCCTCTCTGTGGACACGCGCGCCGTCACCCCAGTCCTAGGCCTTCAGCTGGGTTTTATAAAATCTTTTCGCTTTAGGCCTCCGCCGCCGTGTGCAAAAAAAAAAAAAGGTTCAATCAATCAATTTCAACTTCTCACGGAAAAAAAAAGATCTCGCAAAGTTGGAATTGATTGATTGAACTTTTTAGTCCCACCCAGTCTGCCGTTACCACCGCAGCCACGCCCACCCAATGGGCCACACCCAGCCACACCCACCCGGCACCCAACGATGCATAAGTGGGTTTTGGGTTGCAGTTTGGGCACTTGGTCTCTAAAAGGTTCGCCATCACTGGGATAGCCACTTGTCTGGAATGGTATAGGGCAGGTATAGGCAACCTTGGCTCTTTTGTGACTCGTGGACTTCAACTCCCAGAATTCCTGAGCCAGCATGGCTCAGCTTGGAAACCTCTCCCTTTCCCCTCAGCATGGCTGGCTCAGGAATTCTGGGAGTTGAAGTCCACGAGTCATAAAAGAGCCAAGGTTGCCTACCCCTGGACTAGGGTTTCCTGCCTGAGCAGGGGGTTGGACTGGAAGACCTCCAAGTTCCCTTCCAACTTTCTTTTTCTGAACTGAAAATATACCTTTGGTCCTCTGGACGTCTCTTTGTTGATCGTGAGGTTAATTGTGTGTCCTGCTCTCTTTCAGCCCAACTCCTCTGCTCACCTTTCAGTCTGGCCCACCCGAGGATTTTTCTTCTCGCCCCTTTCTGAGCAACAGCTCCAGAAGGAGGCCGCCGAAGCCCTGATGGTGTTACGAAACGCCCCCCAGTCTAGCCCCATGCTTTCCCCTTCAGGCCTTCTGCCCCCTGCCAACAGCGTCTCTGCCCTCATGGGCCCCCCGAGTTTCTCCCACCCTTCGGAAGCCATTCCCAGCCCTGCCATCTCCGGTCCTTTCCAGCCACACCCCTCCTACTTCATGCCTCCCTACGTTCCACAGGCTGTCAAGGCCGCTCGGGACATGGCCTTGAAGCGAGCCCATGGAGCCCCAGAACCGGTCAGTGCTCACGCCGAACACGTTTCCGGGCCTTTCTTCTTCCCCCTGTTCCACGGTAGCCCTCTTCCCCAGCAGTACAAAAATGTCCGCCTGTTCTCAGTGTCTCCATCTCGGGGGGCTCAGGTCGCGACCTCTCTAATGGTTTCCAGCATCCAGCCCGTCAAACCTAACCTGGGTGGGGCTTCCAGTTACGGCCACTACCATTTTGCCCCGAACTTGAGAACCTACCACAGTGCCTCGGGCTCCGTGCAAAAGACGGTCTGCTTGCCCCCAAGCGTGGAGGCCGGTTGGATTTCCGAGACCAGCGTGGAAGTCCTCGCCCCAGCTGGCTCCGCCCCTGGCAATCCGCCCCTGCTGCCTTTCTGCGTCTCACCCTTGGATGTCTCGGTCGCCATGCCCTTCCAAGCAGGGTCCCCCGTTGGGATGGATCTGCACATGCTCCCTCCCAGTTTGTCTCTGCTGAACCCCGGCCCCTGCCTTCTGGCTCAGCCCTCTTTCCCAGACCCAATGCTTTTCCCAGGGCAGATGTCTGCGCAGTGCCAACCCCAGCCGTTCCGAGAAGGAAGGTGTTCCAGCAGAAGGCCCAAAGAAGAAGAGCGGGGTGAGAGCCTGAAGGCGCCTGGCAGCGAGAATGGAAAAGGTAGGCTTAGCAGAAAGCATTACTTAGCAGGGGTAGGCAACCTTGGCTCTTGTATGACTCGTGGACTTCAACTCCCATACTGGCTCAGGAATTTTGGGAGTTGAAGTCCACGAGTCATGCAAGAGCCAAGGTTGCCTACCCCTAGTAGTTTTGAGCATCCCTGGATAAGGCACAGTTTGCAGGAATGGCCACCAAGCATAAAGTCTTCTGGAGATGCTAACGCAATTATACCTATAATTAGATTGACTTTCCTTGTCTTACATTTACATTGAGGGGGGAAAAAATAAAAGCTACAGAGAGGCATTCTCTAGCAGGACCTGGGAAACACACCTTCTCAGGTGTAGCCCTTGCCCCGGAGAACCCTTTTGCTCCTGAGATACAGCAGGCCGCCCCCCCCCCCATTCTCCTGGCCTTCTGGAAGGCCTTACAAAGCTGCCTCTTTATCCCAGTGTAGTCCCATTAAAGCTGATTTGAGGATCTTCTTTGGATTAAAATTTTTTAGTCACAGCAGTGTGCAAGAAAGAGAAACTGAAATATCTGGTGAAACTCTACGTGGGTTATATATACAGGACCCTACAGGATGCCAATGGTTATAATGCTACAGCCACCAGGGTTCACTCTGGATCAGGCAGAAAGCAATGAAGTCTCCGTTATTTCACCTCTGGTTGACCTGGCAAACCCCGGCTAGCGACATGGTCTTCCCAAATAGCAGGCTAGTATGTTACAGCTGTGAAAGTTGGACCATAAGAAAGGCTGAGCGCCAAAGAATTGAGAACTTTGAACTATGGTGCTGGAGAAGACTCCTGCGAGTCCCCTGGACTGCAAGGCGATCAAACCGGTCAGTCCTAGAGGAGATCAACCCCGACTGCTCTTTAGAAGACCAGATCCTGAAGTTGAAACTCAAGTCCTTTGGCCACCTAATGAGAAGGAAGGACTCACTGGAGAAGGGCCTAATGCTGGGAAAGATGGAGGGCAATAGAAGAAGGGGACGACAGAGAAGGAGGTGGCTGGATGGAGTCACTGAAGCAGCAGGCCTGAGCTTAAATGGACTCCAGAAGATGGTAGAGGACAGGAAGGCCTGGAGGAACGTTGTCCATGGGGTCGCGATGGGTCGGACACGACTTTGCAATTAACAACAACAACAGGATGCCAATGGTTATAACGCTACAGCCACCAGGGTTCACTCTGGATCAGGCAGAAGGCGATGAAGTCTCAGTTACTTCACCTCTGGTTGACCTGGCAAACCCCAGCTAGCGACATGGTCTTCCCAAATAGCAGGCTACTATGTTTTGCCAAAGTCATGGCTGAATGGCTGTCATAGGTTCAGGGTAATGGTGATATAGGAGGCTAAGAGTCAGGGAGGTGTAGCATCAATGATCTAACAGGCTTCCTTCCTCTGTTGTGTTTAGATTCCACTGAAGCAGGGCCCAACTGCTTGACACCCAAACAAGCGCCCAGCCAGTCTGCTCAGCAAGTCTCAGAAAACACCCAGCAACCAAGCCAGCTTCCCGGAGCCGACAGCTCCCCTTCGGTGTCTTTGAGCATCGGCCAGATGGGCTCCATCTCCCTTCCCAGTTAGTCTTCCGATTGGGAGGGAAAGGTCAGGGCTGGCCAGACTTCCAACCGCATCTGCAGAATTCTAAGGGGGAGGTTTCCGCTGATTAAGGTCCCATTCCAGGCCAGGAGTCTTTGAAAAGGAGAGGGGGCTTCTCAAGGGTGCAACCTTGGCATGTTTTTCATTCTACCTGCAATTGGCAGTTATTGCAATTGCTGGTACATTTCTTGGTGTAACGCACTTAAGTCCAGATCATTTAACGCGGTCCATTCATTTTTGACTCGTTCTGTGCCTGGTGGAAGGCAAGAGTTTGTTTGACTTGAACAACTGTTATATTTTAGACAACAGCCAAGTTTACTTTTAGTAACAAAGTTTGTGCGTATTCCTTTTTTTGGAAAGGGTGTTTTCCATCGTTTTTCTCAAATCATAGAGATATGATTTACAAGCAAAAACAGGCTCAGCGCTTCCTGAGAATTTGACCCGCTTACGGGATCTTGCATATTATTGATTCAGGAGAAGAGACATGCGTTGAATTCATGATCCAAAAGTTTGCTGCCAATAAAAGGTTGAGAAATCCTGCTGGTTTCTACTGTCTTTTATCAAAAGGTTGCAGTTTTCAAAGACTTTTAGAATTATGTCATGTTTTACAAAGAATTCTTTAATCGGGGCTATTTAGACTTTAAACCCGATATCCTTACATTGTGCACTCCAAGTATTTTGTTATGTTTATGTGTAAACTTTTAGCTCCCTGTTGAAGGTAGCAAAATTCTGGGGACTGAGAAATTAAGCATATTTCTTTGATAGATGCCTTCGAATATCTTTTGAGAATATGAACGATAACTATAAATGTATTATTTAAATAACACATGGCACTCTGACAAAACCATTTGACATTCCACCATGTGTAACCCCTCTTCTGTGCACTAATTTATTTCACCTTTCTGTGAATTTCTGGAATTAGTTCCATAATCAGATTTGTCTTACCACGTCTGTTTCTACAAAATACTATGCAGCTCTCCAGTGATAGATTCTCCCCCCCACAGCTAACAAATGTCAGCTCATGGTGCTGTGTGATCCCAATTTAAGTGAGCTGTTATTCCCCCAAAATTGCCTTTAGTGCACCATCCCCTTTGCTTGAAGATTTGTAGAAAACTGGGACACTCATGTGGCTGATGGCGGGACTACAACAATTACTATTAGCTCATCCCAAACGTGCTTTTCATGAGGCACCTGGACTTTCTTTTTTTCTCTCTTTGAAGACGTTTCGTTTCTCATCCAAGAAGATTCTTCAGCTCTCAAGAGAAGTGAAATGTCTTCAAAGAGAAAAAAAAGTCCAGTTGCCTCGTGCAAAAGCACCGTTGGGACAACCGTAACCTGGAGGACTGAGAATCTCCGTAGATATTAGTCAGCTTCTATTTAAGTACAATAGAGAGCACATCTATCCATGAAACAAGACAAAACAGGCTTCATTAAATGATTTGAAAGAAATGCAGAGCTCTAAAGCCTCAAATGGATGTTATAGGAGAAGGTAGCCTTTATTGTCACTTTTTTCTGTATTCACATTGACGCACATTAAAAATGCAATTCTGACACCCACTCTCAAAAGAAAATACAGGTAGCCCTCGACTTAAAACAGTCCATGTATTGACTGTTCAAAGTGAGTTATGACCGTTTTTCACACTTGACTGTTGGAGCATCCCCACGATCACGTGATCAAAATTCAAGACAGTTGGCAACCAACTCACATTGATAACATTTGCAGTGTCCTGGGGCCATGTGATCAGACATTGTGAACTTTCAATAAGCAAAGTCAATGGGTAAACTAGTATCACTTAACTGCAATGGTTCACTTAACTGGCAAGGAACGTGGGAAAATGGGCAAAATTCACTTAACAAATGTCTCACTTAGCAACATAAATTTTGAGCTCAATTGTGGTTGTAAGCTGAGGACTACTCACATGTATCCATACACAGACATGCACACACATATAATCTATCTATCTATCTATCCATCCATCCATCCATCCACCCATCCATCCCAGTATCTATTATCCATCCATCTATCTATCCATCCATTTATTATCTATCCATTCTCTCTCTCTCTGTTGTTAGTTGCGAAGTCGTGTCTGACCCATCACGATTCCATGGACAAGGTTCCTCCAGGCCTTCCTATCTATCTATCTATCTATCTATCTATCTATCTATCTATCTATCTATCTATCTATCTGCCTATATCTATCTTCTCTATCCTTTCTTACTATCCATCCAATCCATCCGTCTGTCCATCTCTCTATCTACCTATCTTCTCTATCCATCCTCTCTTACTATCCATCCAACCCATCTTATCATCCATCTGCCATCTATCTATCTATCTATCTATCTATCTATCTATCTATCTATCTATCTATCTATCTATCTATCTATCTATCTAATCTATCTATCTATCTATCTATCTATCTATCTATCTATCTATCTATCTATCTATTACCTTCTATGTCTGTCTGTGTATCTCACTTATCTACCCTCTATTTTCTATTTGTGTCTGTCTATTTCACCTTCTATCCGTCTATGTCTACCTACCCACCTAATCTACTTCCTCTTATACACACATACACACATTAATCAGTGTGTGTATTCTGAAGACATAATGAAAAAAAAGTTATCAAGCAGGAAAACAAAACTATCCAGCTATCCGCTCTTGTCTACTTTATTATGCACATAGAAACTCACCTTTGACCCCGGAAACGAGGATGCTGGGACATGTAGTTTAATAACAGGAAGCCACCAGATTGGGGAAAGCAAGTCGATGTACGCCTGTAACTCGGACTGAATCTAACGACGTGTTAAATGCACAGATGGCTAGAAACGGCTAGGGCCGCGGAGCGCACGGAGCTGATTCCCAGGCCGCAGTTCCACAGGGGATGCTCTGGAGCCGCCACGTCGACGGAGGCAAGAAGCGAAACGCTGCGGAAAGATGAATGGGGCGCCTCGGCCTGGCTAGAGTGGCCGATACCATTGGCTTCACCGGGAGGGTGCGGGAGAGAAAAACGAGTCGCCGCCTCCTCCTCCTCCCCCCCCCGTTTGCCTGGTCAGGTGGTTCCGTCCAGGTGGCGGCAGGAAACCGCTTCCAACGCGGAGCTGAAAGCGGGCAGGCGGAGCAATTTCTCCGGCGGCTTAAAAGTCGGGGAAGTGGTTGATTATTGTTCTTTTCCCCCCCCGATCAATACCGTGAGTAGTTTCCCCCCCTTTTTTCCGAATGGTACCGGCTATTTGCAAGCAGGCAGACAGCTCGCAGGGAGAACGAACCATTGTGCACGGGGGGGAGGCAATGGATTAAGCCCACTTTTCTTTCCTCCCCGAAAACGGAAGAAGGACGAGTCAGTTCGAAGGCTTGAAAAGAAGAGAGAAGGAACACCGCACAAATATCTAGAACTATGTGGGATGGGGAGGGGGGGTGTAATCCCCCTTCGCGTCTCCCGCCCCTCCCCCCCCTCCGTTCACGCATCGATGCATTGATCCACTACGGTACGGGTGGATGGAATTGGTGCAAACGGTGCCCTGGGGGAGCGAGAGGTGCAAAGGTTTGCAATATCAAACCTCTGCAGATAAATTCGTCTTTTGCTGTTGTGGACATCCAAATTGCTGACAGCTTCGCCATTACTTCTCTAGCCGCAAAAAAGAAAAAAAAAAGACAGCCCTACAGGCGTTGCACAGTATAGGTTCAAATCCCCCCCCCCTTTTTAAGGAATGGTACCGCCGAAGCTTTGTACGGTGGAGGGGAAATGAATGGACGAAACCATTGGCGCTCGGCGGGCGAGGGGGGAGCGGTGACTGGCACAGGACCGTATTGTTCCTGGACGGAGCTCCTGGGCGCAGGTCCAGCTGTTCCTTTGCTTTGCCCTCTGGGGATGCGGAGCAAGGGGGTTCACTGGTGGGATGCGCTGTGGAGGTGCGGGGCGGGCAGGCCATTGAGCCAGGAATTAAGTCCCTATTCTCTGCTTTGTCTCCTTTAGGATCTGCAAGCATGAGCGATGGCGACAAGAACCCCGCCAGCACCCCAACCCCGGTCATCGACGTGCAAGGGGATGGACGATGGATGTCGTTGGTGAGCTGCCTGCTTGAGCTGCAGGGATCCGGCCGAAAAGAGGGTCTTGGGGTGGAGGGGAGGCCCCTCTCTGGAGCTGTACGGCCATTGATTCTGTTCAAGAATAACAGAGTTGGAAGGGGGACCTTGGAGGTCTTCTAGTCCAACCCCCTGCTCTGGCAGGAAACCCTATACCAGGGGTAGGCAACCTTGGCTCTTTTATGACTCGTGGACTTCAACTCCCAGAATTCCTGAGCCAGCATGAGGGAATTATGGCCCCTTCATGACTCGTGGACTTCAACTCCCAGAATTCCTGAGCCAGCATGGTCCAGAGCTTGGAAACCTCTCCCTTTCCCCTCAGCATGGCTGGCTCAGGAATTCTGGGAGTTGAAGTCCACGAGTCATAAAAGAGCCAAGGTTGCCTACCCCCTGCCCTAGACCATTTCAGACAAATGCCATCTAATTTCGTCATTAAAAACCTCCACTGATGGAGGGGGCACAATGTCTGGAGGCAAGTCATTCCACCAATTCTTTTCTTTAATTCGGGTTGACTCCTCCACACACCTACACCTTCCAGATGTTGGAAGAAGGCAGCTTCCAGCCTTCCCAACTGGTACACCCCAAGGAATTCTGGGGACTGCAGTTAACAAAACATCTGGAAGATGCTGGTGAAGGGATGGCTAACTTTCATTTTATGTTCATTGTGAACTGTGATATTTTGGCATTTTCTTTTTGCTGGTTTACTTCCAGTTTCCAGCAAAAGTGCCCATTGTGTACAATGCATTCGTTTAACAAACTCAGCATTCGTTTAATGATCACAGCGTTGCGTTAACAGCCACTGCATAAAAGGTTATAAAATCAGGCAGTCAGGGCGGTGACTCGCTTAATGACTGTTAATTCTGGGGTTAATTATCCCCATACATTGAGGACTATCTGCACGATGTTTGCTGTTGCTGTAGACATTCACTAGGAGTGTCTGTGGCTGGCCTAATTTGGCTCGCTATAGCTGAGTCAGCTCAAAATTGCCACCATAATTCTTTAGGGATCTTTCCTTGAAGTCACGGGTCTCCAAACTTGGCAACTTTAAGACTTTTGGACTTCAATTCCCAGAATTCCTTAGCCAGCCATGTTTTAAGTGAGAGAAAGAAATCTCCCCTTGGAGTCACTAATTCTTCTATGAGCAGCAAAATGGGAACATATCAACATATATGTCAAAAAGTCTTGGGGTTAGCAATCAGAGATCTCCTGTCTCAATCCACTGAACTTTGCTTTGGATCCCAATTCCTGGGCTGCTGCTTCTGCTGTTCTCCCCCCTTCCAGAAATTTAGTCTCTTCATCAGTTTCCCCCTCTGAAAATGCTCCAATTTTCTCCATTTTCTGCAGCACCACCGTTTCATTGCCGATAGCAAAGACAAGGAACCTGAAGTGGTCTTTATTGGGGACTCCCTGGTACAACTGCTGCACCAGTATGAGGTAAAGTGTCTTGGAAAGAGTCTCTGGAAAAAATCAAGTGGATCCATCAGTCTTATCGTCTGCTCATTCACCTTTTTTTTTTCCTCCACCAGATTTGGAGGGAGCTTTTCTCCCCGCTGCATGCCCTCAACTTTGGCATTGGGGGCGATGCCACTCAGCATGTGCTCTGGCGCCTGCAGAATGGAGAACTGCAGCACATCCGTCCAAAGGTAAGTACATGGCGGCTGATGAAGTAGGCCTCAAGCCTAGAATCCTATCTACAGTTCTTAAAAATGTTACTCAGCCCTGCTCCCTATATATTTATTTTTTATCCTGTCTTTATTATTCTTACAACTGACTCAAGGCCGTGAACATATCCAACACACCTTCCTCCTCCTGTTTTCCTCACAACAATCCTGCGAGGTGGGTTGGGCTAGGAGTGACTGGCCCAAAGTCCTCCAGTAGGCTTTCATGTCTAAGGCAGGACTAGAACTCACCGTCTCCCATTTTCTAGCCTGGTGCCTTAAACACTAGACCAGGGGTAGGCAACCTTGCCTCTTTTATGACTCGTGGACTTCAATTCCCAGAATTCCTGAGCCAGCCACGCTGAGGGAAAAGGGAGAGGTTTCCATACTGAGCCATGCTGGCTCAGGAATTCTGGGAGTTGAAGTCCACGAGAGCCAAGGTTGCTTACCCCTGCACTAGACCAAACTGGCTCTCATATATACTTTCTTAACGGAAGCATCAAATGGGAATCAAATAAGCTAAATAACCTCTGAGTATGTATGCAGCCTGTAAAGATATACCCATTTAGTTTCTCCCACCTCCCACCCCTCCTTTAATTCTTCTGCGTAATAATTAGGGAGAACAAAACAGCCTGAGATTATCTGGGATTCATTGCACATTTAAGGACCTGCCTGAAACTTTTTCTTAAAAACATTTAATTATAAAATGCTATACAGTACCTCTAGGGCAGTGTTTCTCTATGGCTGGCTGCGGAATTCTGGGAGTTGAAGTCCATACACCTTAAAGTTGCCAAGGTTGGGAAACTCTGCTCTATGGGTTGTGTGAAGACTCCCCAAAATTATACAAACCCAGGATAGCATTCAACTTAATGAGGCTGCAATAAATGTTTGTCAACTTTTCAGACTCTGTAGCCTTGTCCACATAAAGATCCAGAACGACCACTTTTATAGCAGCAGGCCTTGTGTTGTTGAAACACAAGAGGGTGTGGTGTTTCAAGAGCCAGATTTCCTGTTGTGGTCCTAGATAGGTAGCTGTGCATAAAAGCAATAACGTCGTTAATGACTTCTTTTCACCCAAGCATCTTGGGTCCCAGAACTTGGAAACAATTCTTTTTTCCCCTCTCATTGGTTCCAGATTGTGGTACTCTGGGTGGGCACCAATAACCATGGACACACTGCAGAACAGGTGGCTGCTGGCATAGAAGCCATTGTGCGTGTCATCAATCAGCAACAACCCCAGGCCCGCGTGGTTGTATTGGTGAGTTCCAAGCCCGGCTCAATCTGATAAGAATGCCTTTAAAAAATGCCATCCTTTCGACTGGGCTGGATCCCCTGCTGCCCTGTTAACATTAAGCCAGAATCATATTGGCCAAAGAAACTAGAATGATGTGGCTTGCAATATAGGGCTATCTTCATATTTATGAAGCTTATAGATGTGGTCCTCAATTTATGGCTGTAATTGAGCCTGGTATTATGGCTCTAAGCCATGGCCGTCATTAAGCGGGTCACCATGCCCAGGTTTATGACTTTTGCAGTGGTTATAATAATAATAATAAAGTTGGAAGGGACCTTGGAGGTCATTGAGTCCAACCCCCTGCTCAGGCAGAAAACCCTACACCACCACCAGTTATTAAATTAAGCCATTTTCTTCAATGGCTGTTTCTTGCTGGAAACCGGAATTAAATGTTAGAAACTGGCAAAAAAAATGATGCCAAAAATCATGGTCACGTGACCACAGGTGTTGCAAATGTCCATAAATGGAACCCAATTGCCAAAGCACCCTAATTGTGATCACATGGCTATGTGCGTGTCCATCGGAACTCCAGAACCAGCTTTTAAGTCTGTGGTGGCGAACCTATGGCACAGGTGCCAGAGGCGGCACTCAGAGCCCTCTCTGGGCACGCGCGCCGTCACCCAAGTCCTAGGCCTTCAGCTGGGTTGTATAAAACCTTTTCGCTTTAGGCCTCTGCCGCCATGTGCAAAAAAAAAAAAAAGGTTCAATCAATTTCAAGATCTCGCAAAGTTGTAATTGATTGATTAAACTTTTTAGTCCCACCCAGCCTGCCGTTACCACCGCAGCCATGCTCACCCAATGGGCCACACCCACCCAATGGGCCATGCCCACCCGGCACCCGACGATACATAAGTGGGTTTTGGGTTGCAGTTTGGGCACTCGGTCTCTAAAAGGTTTGCCATCACTGTTTTAAGTAATCCTGGGGAGGTGTATCAAAGGCATGTCAAACTGCCGGCCTACGGGTGGGATGCGTCATGCCGAAACCGCGCCCAGCAATGGGGAAAGTCACAATACGTCACGCGATGTGACGTCGCGAGTTTGACGTGCCTGGTGTATCAGAACTTCGAACAGTCACTCAGCGAGAACTACTAGCACTTAACAAAGACTACTTTCATTGAGCCCAGCTGATGGAACATTCACACGTTGCATCGGCTTAGCAAGCAACCACTTTGTGACTTAGAATCTTGCAATAAGCAGACTGGGGTCTTTTCTGTATCCTGCACAGGGCTTGCTGCCACGGGGCAAAACCCCCAACCCGTTACGAGAGAAGAACAGAAGGGTGAACGAATTGCTTGAGGTTAAGGTGCCGCTGCTCCCCAATGCCTCTTTCCTCAATGTTGACCCGGGCTTTGTGCATTCAGACGGGACTATAAGTCACCACGACATGTACGACTACCTCCACCTGACCCGCAACGGATATGCCAGACTGTGCCCTGGGCTCCATCGCCTGCTGCTCTGCATGCTGGGAGAATGCCACGCTCAGACCCCTTGATGGGTGCCGTCAATCACACCTCAAGATGCTCGTCATTGGCTTGAATGACGGCAGGAGGCTTTAGAAGCTAGATTGCTGTTTGCTCCAGATCAGCTGTTCTCAACCGTGCCAACTTTTAAGATAAGTGGACTTCAACTCCCAGAATTCTGGGGGTTAAAAGTCCACCCGTCTTAAAAGTTGCCAACGTTGAAGAAAGCCGCTCCAGAGTGCCAAAACAGTTTCCCACCCATCTTCTACCTGGTATATGGAATTGGGCACTTCTTTACTAACTCCGTAAGCCTCAAGTGTGGGTTTTCTGGCAAGGGATGGGAATGACCTGCAGCTGCCAAAAAAAAAAAAAGTTTGGCAGAAGACAATGGGAATTTGTCTGTTTTTACGTAATAAAAATAACCTGAAATTTCTGGGCAGAAGTTTTGTCTTTCTTTACCTATTAACTTGAGTTTCAGACAAGTGCTGTGCTAATGGGGCGAGTCATTAGTCGTCTGGCTTACACTAAAAATAGGTTTTCCTTGGAAGCAATTAGCAACAATTTGCATACCAGGTCTTTTACATTTTGGAGAATTTGTTCCTGCTGTCTGCAAACCTCTTCCTGGTTGCTGCCTTTTTGAATTCTTTAGCTTTATCTTCATGAAGTTGAAAAGAAGCTGTTTATGCTTTTTTTTTATTAAAGCCAGCCTATATAGCAGGTATGGGGAATGATGGCCCTTTTATGACTGGTGGACTTCAACTCCCAGAATTCCTGAGCCAGTCAGTCAAGTCCACACACCGTGAAGGGGGCCATTGGTCCCCACATCTGCTTTATAGGGACAACCATACATAGCGTACACAGCTAACCTTGTTAACACTTGTCTCTCCTCTTTCTCAATTGAATTTTGCGAGCAACATATTTATTTCCCATCCCATTTCTCTGGGGAAAAATGCTAAAATTAGGTGCCTTGTGGCTGAAGACACAATATCAACTTGAGTTTAATTAGCCTAGTTGGCTGGATCTGCAGACCCCCTGAACTCCTACGTGGTGGGCTACATTGGGGCGGTAACTAAAAAGCTGCCAGTGTAGTTTGATTTCATGATTGAGGAAGAATTTTTCCTTCCTCACTGCTTGAAAAATGCAATGAGGGATCAGTTGCAAAGCAATTCCAACCTCAAGGCCCCACTGAATTGATGCACTGAAGGGCTTGATTTCAAAATATAGGCAGTCCTCAACAACCACAATTGAGCTCAACAATTCTGTCGCTCAGCAAAATAGTTGCTGAGTTTTGCCCCACTTTACGACCTTTCTTGCCACGGTCATTAAATTAATTACTGCAGCTAAGTAACAGGGCTGTTAAGGGACTCTGCTTTCCCCATCGACTTTTCTCATGTGAAAGTCGCAAAAGTTTCACATTGCAACTGTCATAAATACGTTGCCACTTGCCAAGCGTCTGACTTCTGATCAGGTGGCCAAGGGGATGCTGCAACGGTCGAAAAGTGTGAAAAATGGTCATTAAGTCACTCTTCAGTTCCCTCGTAACTTTAAATCAGAACTTTTCACTTTTAGGATATGGCAACATCCGAGTACCACCAGTCGCCTAGCAAGGTGTCAAAAACATGACCCCCCCCCAAAAAAGGAAAAAAGTGATGAAAGTACAGGTAGTCCTCGACTTACAACAGTTCATTGTTGTGAGCATTTCTGTTGAGGATTGGCAGCGGGGGTGGGGGTGGGGGGGTGTTTGGTTTTTATTCCCCCCGTCTGCTGGGTGGTTGCAGCAGGTTTTGGTTACTTCACATGACCCTGGGACACTGTGGCCGTCATAAATATGAATCGGTTGCCAAGCATCTGAATGTAAATCACAAGACCCTGGAGAGGCTGCAACATTCCAGCTGATCGGCGCTTCTTCTGGGCTCAGCAGAAGCACCAGGATCAGCACCGAGCTCCAGCTGGATCCTGGCACTGATCCTGGCGCTTCCGCTGAGCCCTGACAGCCCTGCAGCTCCAGCCATCTCTCGCTCAGGCTTGTGCGGTGCTGCCACCGGTTCAGCTCATTCCCCTCCCCCGCTACCACTTTTCTAGGATGGTCACGTACCACCTGCCAGCTGCCAATGTACCACAGGTGGTACCCCTACCACTGGTTGAAAAGCCCTGCTTTAAATGGTCACTAAACGAATGGTTTGTAAGTTGAGGATTACCTACAGGCACAATTCCAGAGATCTGCATCGTGGTGCTGCAGGAACGTTTTTTGTTTCAAAGACCCGAAGACCAGATTGTGTTCTCACTGCTGTGGCAAATAACGCAAGGGGGAGCCGAGACGCTGCCCCAAGCTTAAAACCTGGCCGAAGGAACTTCTCCAGCTCCCGACCTTCCAACACAGGGCTTTTCAACCAGTGGTACATATACCACCTGTGGTACATTGGCACCTGGCAGGTGGTACGCGACCATCCTAGAAAAGTGGTAGCGGGGGGGGAATGAGCTGAACCGGTGGCAGCACCACACAAGCCTGAGCGAGAGACGGCTGGAGCTGCAGGGCTCAGCGGAAGCGCCAGGATCAGCGCCAGGCTCCAGCTGGAGCTCAGCACTGATCCTGGCGCTTCCGCTGAGCCCAGAAGAAGCGCCGATCAGCTGGATTGTTGCAGCATCTCCAGAGTCTTGTGATTTACATTCAGATGCTTGGCAACTGATTCATATTTATGACGGTCACAGTGTCCCAGGGTCATGTGAAGTGACCAAAACCTGCTGCAACCACCCAGCAGACGGGGGGAATAAAAACCAAACACCCCCCACCCCACCCCCGCTGCCAATCCCCAACAGAAATGTTCACAACAATGAAAACCTCGGACAGGAGGAAGAGCGCCGCCGGGTGGGCAGGCAGGTGTCTTGCTCAACTGTGCCTTGGGGGGCACTTTTTCAGTGCCATTGTAACTTCTAAGAGTCACTAAGTGAACTGTTGTAAGTCGAGGACTACCTGTACTTTTATCACTTTTTTCCTTTTTTTTTTTTTGGGTCAAGTTTTTGACACCTTGCTAGGCGACTGGTGGTACTCGGATGTTGCCATATCCTAAAAGTGGTACAATGGGTGAAAAGGTTGAAAAGTCCTGTTCCAACAGACCTCACCCAAAACATGTCAAGCGTACCTTGGCACCTGCAAGGATGAGAAAAGCCAAGTCAGCAGCCCAAAGGGCGGAAGGAACGAGATGGCCCAACGCCCCCAAAAGGGTCACGGCGAAGAAAACCCGTACGGGACGCCGAAGGGGTGGATGCTCCGCACGCGCCGAAATTCTACAACCGGGCCGGATTGTTAAAGAGCTTTAATAGTATGTGAGGTGGGGCCACCCCAATACAGAAGGGGTTACACATGGTCAACATGTGGCTGTGGCCACCAGGGCGCTCACACTTGGGAGGGGAGCTTGCCAGGCCAGCCCCCTCTCTCCAAGACCCCTCTTAACTCCCGTCCAGATTTAGGCTGTGCCGCACGCAAACGGCTTTCCTTGTTCCTCTCTTGGCAAGGCCGAGGGAGAAGCCCTCTTGGCCAAACTCCACGGAGCCCCGGCCTTGGCCCGGATGGACTTTCCTCTTCTTCTTCTTCCTTCTGGCTCCTCCAGTGACCCGGTTTGCCCAATGACCAAAAGCGATTCCCCGGTCCGGGAAGGCCAGGCCTCCCTTCTCCCTTCCCGCTGCAAGGATGGATGGACAAGGCTCCCCACCCCTCCCCCGCCCCCGCCCCCCCACTGCCCCGATGACTGGACACAGAAGCAACAGGTAGGTGGGATCTCCAAATACGTATAACATTATTCGATGTGGGGAAATCAACACGAGGTCTGTCATTTTACAGGGGTGGGTTGGTGCTCCTGGGGGGGAGGGCCCTCGGGCAGCCCCCCCCTCTCCCCAGCTGTCTCCTGGCCTGCGTCCTGGAATGGTCGATAGGTCAGCAGCAGCACCACCACCACCACGTTGGGAGTTCTTGGGAGGAGGACGGTGCCACAACCCTTCCGCGGCGGATCAGAAGGGCGGAAGAGGCCTGCAAGGAGCCCAGGCAGTGTCTACAGGTGGCAGAAGTTTCTCCTGTACAGTCCCAGGAGAGAGCAGGTGAGGTTAGCAAAGGGAGGGACACCGGTGAGGAGCAGGACAAGGGTGGGGGGAAAGCTCTGGGGCTCCCCCACCCTCCACGCGGCTGCTTTTCTCGCTCGCTGCTGGCTGCTCTTCATCTGCTGCTGGTGGTGGCGGTGCTGGTGGTGGCGGTGCTGCTCCCGGCCGTCCCCGGAGAAGACTGCTGGTTAGAGTCCCAGCCAGCTGCTGTAGTGGAAGGGCTGGCTGCTGGGGGGGCAGCCTCTGTGCTTTGGGCCGAGTCTTGTGGGAGGCTCAGTTCCACCAGCTGTCCCTCTGCGGTGCTGCCCGGGGTGCCTCCGGGCTCCGGCGTGCTGGGGGCTTGTTCTGTCGGAGTGGCTGCCTGCATAATCTTCTGCCTCACTTCCCGGATTTTGAGTTGTAAGCAGACCTTGGTGGGGAATATGTCAGAGTAGCGAGCTTGGAAAGCTGCAGTGGCTTGGGCTGTCAAAAGGAAAACAAAACAAAAAATTCAGCGAGGCTCACGTAAAATTGAGAACAAATGGGATGATGGTGTATTGATTCCTCGCCAGCCCATGGACCCGGCAGCTGAGTCTGGGGAATCAGAGGAGGAGATGAGGAGGGGCCTGGAGTGACATCGGAGTCAGAGGAAGGCCCTGAGGAGCTCCAAGACTTAACAGTCGGACAAGGAGCCCGCCCCCTCTACTCGTGCTTAGGCTGAGACACAGCTGTGCTGGGAGCCTGAGTTGGACAGTGATGAAGAACAGCTGGGACAAATCCCAGATGCACGAATGCGCAGGCAAGAGAAGCGAGTAGGACAGAGGAATGCAATGGGGTGGCTCCAAAGGCAAAGGAGAAGGCATTAGGAAGCCACGCCTTGGCTGCATAATAAAAGGAAAGGTGTGGGAGATGCTGGTTGCCGAAGAGAGCTGTTTGTTTTGAGGATCGAGTTTCTGTGGACTGTGTTTGTTTGCCTTGGACATTGACTTAGGTCTGTGAATAATAAAAGGGGTTTGGGTTTTTCCTGCGGTTCCAGCCTGCTTGATTGGAAGAGGGGTTTCTCCTTGTGAGCATAACAAGGACTGGCGTGGGCTGGGACAGAACAGATGGTAAGAGAGCAAGCTCCCTGTACAGGTCATCTTCAACTTATGACCACAATTAAGCCCCAAATTTCCGTGGCTAAGCCAAGACCATTGTGGTGTGACTTTTGCCCCATTTTACAACCTTTCAAATGGCCAAGCTTGTGAAGCGAACCACTGCAATTGTCAAATTCGTAACATGTTTGTTTGTTAAATGAACCTGGCTTTCCCCCATTGTCTTTGCTTCTCAGAAGATCACAAAAGGTGACCCCGTGACGCTGCAACCGTCATAAATAGGAGTCCGTTGTTAAATATCTGAAGCCTGATCACGCGACCCCGGGGATGCTGCAACGGCCGTGTGAAAAGCGGTTTTAGGTTACTTTTTTTCCAGTGGCCATTGTTAATTTGAATGGTGATTAATATGAATGGCTGTCAGGTGAGGACTACTGTATAGGAAAATCTTTTCACTGGTGTTCGGCTCCCAGAATTCTCCAGCCAGCATCGCCACGCATTTTAAAGTGGCCCAGCTTGGGAAACACCGCCCTAGAGAGTGATTTCTTAAAGCCTTTTTTCCCCAACTCAACAATCCAGAAACCTGCAGAAATGAGTCCACTCTGGCCTGCGGCTTTCAACACAGCCCTTCCCTTCCCAGCCAAGTCTGAAAGTCGTCAAAAGCATCTCCTGCTGTATTTAAAAAAAGAGAAAGAAGCAAGCTGCCATTTTCTTTAGCACAGCCAAGAAGACCCAGCTGGAGTTACTCTCGGGAATCCAGAACCCTCTGATACTCAAGACGGCCATTCGGCTGGAAGCCACACAGGGCCAAAGCAGCGAATCGGAGTCTAAAGCTGGTCACTCCAAGGCCACTCCATGCCGCAACCCCCCCACACAACCCTCCTACCTGAAGGGAAGAAGCCATGATCCTGGAAGAGCTGCATGACTAAAGCCCTCCTCTGATCCAAGGTACGTCGGAGTGAAGAGTAGGGCACCTTCTCGTATTCCAGTTCCCCCAGTACGTCTTCCGAGTCTGTGCCTGCGGAGAGGTGGACACTGCTAGAAGAGGGAGCCTGTAAATTCCTTGCCAATTCCTAAGGAGGCCCATCTAACGGGACCAAGAAGAAGGGCCTTCTCCGTGGTGGCTCCCTCCCTGAGGAAAACACCATCCCTGCGGAAATGAGAATGGCCTCCACCTGGACACTTTCAAAACTAAGGAGAAACTTCCTGACAGTTAGAACAATTAACCAGTGGAACAACCTGCCTCCAGAAGCTGTGAATGCTCCAACACTGGAAGTTTTTAAGAAGAGACTGGACAGCCATTTGTCTGAAATGGTGTAGGGTTTCCTGACTGAGCAGGGGGTTGGACTAGATGACCTCCAAGGTCCCTTCCAACTTTATTATTATTAAAAGGCCCTGAAGACGTCACTCTGCCAATGGGCCTGGGGTCCCCAGAGTGGGATGGAGCCCATCAAATGGCTCATCTGATTGTTGTCACCAGGGAATGGGGGGGAAGGGGGGTCATTGCTGTTTTATCGCTCTTATATTGGGCTTTTATCCTTGTAAGCTGCGGGGATCACTTATTGGGCGGCCATATAAATTTTCGTAAATACATTCCTTCATTGAGCAGAGATGGCCCACCTGAGCGGCCTGCCCCCCCCCTTTGGGCCACAGATTCCCCTCCCGCTTCCATCTACCTGTTTTGTCAAAAGTAAAGATGTCTCCTTCGCACTTGGCGCTCTTGGGAGTGTTGGGCTCCGAACTGCAACTGGAGCGACGGCGCATCTTCCGTTTGGGGGAGATGGGGTCTTCCGTAGAGGAGTCCAGGTCTGGGGGAAAAAAAAACCCCGGGTTAGGAGGCAGACACACACACAGAGATGCTCACACTCCAGTAATCTACTCCACCCAAAACTCAAAGAGATCAAATGAAATTGTCGCGTTAGGAACATACACGGATGCTACTAGTTTTTCATATTGCTCTACAAGGGATGTCCAGGAAGCAGAGAAAGCGGGATCACCCAACAGCATGAGACAGTCCCACACTGTGTATTTATAGGTCCCATTTCAGGGGCTTCAGCTGGCTTGCCAAAAGCTGCCCAAGACCCCCACAATTCTCAATGGAGAGCCAGTTTGACACAGTGGTTAAGGGGCTGGCCTAGAAATCAGGAGAAGGTGAGTTCTAGTCCCACCTAAGGCATGAAAGCTGGCTGGCTGACTTTGGGCTAATCACACCCTCTTGGCCCAGCTCATCTCACAGGGTGGCTTTGTTGTGGGGAAAATAGGAATAAGGAAGTGTGTTGGATAGGTTTACCGCCTTGAGTTATTTGTAAAAATAATCAAGGCGGGAGACAAATAAAAAATCCTGAATTACCTTGTTTCCCCCCAAAATAAGACCTAACCGGAAAATAAGCCCTAGGATGATTTTTCAGGATGCTCGTAATACAAGCCCCAGTTAAGATCGCCAGCCAGATGGAGGCATTTAGTACCGTATTTCCCCCCAAAATAAGATCTAACTGGAAAATAAGCCCTAATGCGTCTTTTGGAGCAAAAATTAACGTTAAGACCTGGTCTTATTTTCGGGGAAATACGGTACCCCAATCATGCAAACAAGAAACTTAGCCGTCTTTTGTTTCAGGTTAACTCAATCAGGTTCTACATTTAGGCAAGAAAAACCAAATGCACAGGTATAGTATAGGGGGGTACTTTACTCAATAGTAGTAACTGTGAGAGGGACCTCGGAGTCCTAGTGGACAATCCCGTGTGCTGCAGCTGCCAAAAAGGCCAACACAGTGCTAGGCTGCATTAACAGAGGGATAGAATCAAGATCACGTGAAGTGTTAATACCATTTTACAATGCCTTGATAAGGCCACACTTGGAATACTGCATCCAGTTTTGGTCACCACGATGTAAAAAAGATGCTGAGACTCTAGAAAGAGCACAGAGAAGAGCAACAAAGATGATTAGGGGACTGGAGGCTAAAGCATATAAGGAACGGTTGCTGGAATTGGGTATCTCTAGTTTAACGAAGAGAAGGACCAGGGGGGACATGATAGCAGTGTTCCAATATCTCAGGGGCTGCCCCAAAGAAGAGGGAGTCAAGCTATTCTCCAAAGCGCCTAAAGGCAGGACAAGAAGAAACGGATGGAAACTAAGCAAGGAGAGAAGCAACCTAGAACTAAGGAGAAACTTCCTGACAGTTAGAACAATTATAAGCAGTATTTAAAAAAAACACTTTCAAATTGCTCCCCACTAAATCTAGGTCTTTAAGTTGTACTGTACGAACGGCACATCTAGATCCTTGTCAGCAGCAGGGCTAAAGACATCCGTCCTCTCTTCCAAGACTCAGCCAACCTCCCCCCGCCTTCCTGGCCTTCTCCTTCCCCCTTACCGGTGGAATTCTTGCGCTTCTTGCGGTAGCTCCCCAGGATGGCCCGAGGAGAAGTAGCAAGGGACTGCAGCGTAGGTGAAGGCAAGACCTCTTCGGGTTTGAACTCCGGCAACTCGGCAAAGCGCTCCTCAAAATCCACTTCGGAGAGAACCCTGCTGGGGTGAGAGGAGGGCAAGGAGGAGCCATGGGTCAGGCCAGGCAAGGCAGAGGGCAGCCTGCCCTCCCACAGACTCCCCACTGCTTCCAATCCAGCCTCCTGTGCATCCCTCCACACGGCAGTGCTACCCAATCAGCCCAGCTCCCTCTAGGACAGGGGTAGGCAACCGTGGCTCTTTTATGACTCGTGGACTTCAACTCCCATTATTCCTGAGCCAGCATGGGGGAACTCTGGCCCCTTCATGACTCGCGGACTTCAATTCCCAGAATTCCTCAGCCAGCATGGGGGAACAATGGCCCCTTCATGATTTGTGGACTTCAACTCCTAGATTTCCTGAGCCAGCATGGGGGAACTATAGTCCCTTCATGACTGGTGGACTTCAACTCCCAGAATTCCTGAGCCAGCTTGGCTCAGCTTGGAAACCTCTCCCTTTCCCCTCAGCATGGCTGGCTCAGGAATTCTGGGAGTTGAAGTCCACGAGTCATAAAAGAGCCAAGGTTGACTACCCCTGTTCTAACCCATCCAAAGGATTTGGGAAAGAGTTTTAATAGGCATTCAGCTCATCCTCAAGTTCATTATCACTCGAATTTAAGCAGAAGGGTGGCTCCTAGAACACAACGAAGGCCGCTGTGGATGGCCAAAGAGGAGAGAGCGGCACCTTTTCTACCCCTGCAAACGGCCACCATTATGAAGTCGCAAAGAAGTCCTCTTCCCCCCCCCCCCAAAAAAGAATACAATCCACGCAGTGGGAATCTTTAGGACTTGGGCCACAGACCCTTGTCCACGCTCGCCTCCCGGTCACTCACTTGTCGACAGAATCAAAGGTTTTCTTCAGGGGGGGAGGCCGGAGCTTCACTTTCTTCCCACCTGGACCCTCCTTTGGCTCGGGGCCGTCGGCCGTAGGGGCTGCCGTTGGGGGGAGAGTGGAAGGGCCGCTTCTGGAGCCTTCTGCAGAGTTCGATGGGATCGGACTGAGCGCCAAAGAGGGAGGGGGAGCCGTCGAGGAGGCTGAACACTCAGGACGAACCTCTGGACCGGCTGTTCTCCAGTCGGGGGAGCTGGGGAATTTCGGGGCCTAAACAAGAAGGCAGGCAGAACACTGGTGAGACTCAAAGTACGTGTCAACGCTGCTAACATTGGACGTTCTTGCTTTGACAACATATGGAGATGCAGCCTTTTTTTCTTTCTTATGCTTTACTCTTAGAATTAGATGACGCTGGGGGAGGAGGCGGAGGAATGTGGTGGGAGTTAGTTAGACATAACAATATTGTACTAGTGCAGTGGTGGTGAACCTATGGCACGGGTGCCAGAGGCGGCACTCAGAGCCCTCTCTGTGGGCACACGCGCCATCGCCCCAGTCCTAGGCCTTCAGCTGGGTTTTATAAAACCTTTTCGCTTTAGGCCTCTGCCGCCGTGTGCAAAAAAAAAAAAAAAAAGGTTCAATCAGTCAATTTCAACTTCTCACGGGAAAAAAAAAGATCTTGCAAAGTTGGAATTGATTGATTGAACTTTTTAGTCCCACCCAGTCTGCCGTTATCACCGCAGCCATGCCCAGCCAATGGGCCACACCCAGCCAATGGGCCACACCCACCTGGCACTCAACGATGCATAAGTGGGTTTTGGGTTGCAGTTTGGGCACTCGGTCTCTAAAAGGTTCGCCATCACTGTACTAATATGTGAAATAAGAGATGATAAGGATTGGCGGGCTGGAGAACTGGAGGGGAAGCCTGCATTTCAAACTAATTGGACAATGTGATTTAAGACTGTTAATTGGAGGAGGGAATTGTGCTTTGATACTATGTGCTCAGGGGAGGGGAATCCAGTTTTTGGCTTCAACTATGTTAGTGCCGATGCTATGCTGCTCCCATCAAGATTCTTTAAGGTAAATAATGCCTGGAAGTTCTTTGAAGATTTTCATCTGTCGGAACCATGACAGGCTGTTTAGTACACTGCAAGGCTCACAAAACTGCTGCAGGGCATGGCTATGGCAGCTAGAAGCCACAAAGACGGCTTATGGGGAGAAGGAGAGCGGCCAGGCAGTGTCACCTGCCTTTCTTACCGTTTCCGTCCCTTTGCTGCCTAACAGAGAGGGTGGTGGAGGGTCACGGCCAGCACCCTCTTCGCTGGACCCCACTGCCATCTCCCGCTGGCTCCAGACGACTTCTGTGGCCGGGGTCTCCGTAACCTGCGACGGCTGGCATGCCGGGGGCGATACTGGCTCCCAGCAATCTCGCTTCAATTCCTGGGCTTTGGCAGGACTCTTTTCGGGCCCCGGGCATGCAGGGGAAGAAGAGGGGGTGTCTTGGGGCCCGGCCTCCCGCAAAGGCCGCTCCAAGGTTTCGGTCTCCCGGTGGTATCGCGCTCCTCCAGAGTCCTGCTGCTGCTGCTGCACCGGAAGAGGCCGAACGGGGCCTGGCGAGGAGACCGATTCGTAAGAACCAACAGGGATGCTTGCAATGGTGGCTTTCACTTTCTGGGGGGGCTTGAGGGGCGGGCGCTGAAGTCGAGGGGGCGCCGAAGGAATTACTTGCGTGGCTGAGAGGGAAGGACAGAAAAAGCAAAGACGACTGTGAGCCACACAGGTTCAGCAGAGCCAGCCTAGTTATAACACAGACAGTCCTCGACTTATCACCGCAACTGATACCCCAAATTTCTGTTGCTAAGCAAGACAGTTGTGAGGGTGAGTTCTGCCACACTTTAGGACCTTCCTTGCCACAGATGTTAAGGCAAGGGTAGGCAACCTTGGCTCTTTTATGACTCGTGGACTTCAACTCCCAGAATTCCTGAGCCAGCCACGCTGAGGGGAAAGGGAGAGGTTTCCAAGCTGAGCCATGCTGGCTGAGAAATTCTGGGAGTTGAAGTCCACAAGTCATAAAAGAGCCAAGGTTGCCTCCCCCTGAGCTAGTCCATTGGTCTATTCCTCTCACCATTAGGAAATTTCTCCTTCGTTCTAGAAGCAACCTAGCACTGAGGAGAAATTTCCTGACAGAACAATTAAGCAGTGGGACAACTTGCCTCCAAAAGTTGTGGGTGCTCCGTCTCTTTTTAAGAAGAGACTGGACAGCCACTTGTCTGGAACGGTATAGGGCAGGGGTAGGCAACCCCGGCTCTTTTATGACTCGTGGACTTCAACTCCCAGAATTCCTGAGCCAGCCATGCTGAGGGGAAAGGGAGAGGTTTCCAAGCTGAGCCATGCCGGCTCAGGAATTCTGGGAGTTGAAGTCCACGAGTCATAAAAGAGCCAAGGTTGCTTACCTCTGTGTTAAGGGAATCACTGCAGTTGCTAAGTTAGCAACAGGGTTAAAATGAAGCTGGCTCCCCCATGATCTTTGCTTGGCAGAAGGTCGCAAAAGGGCCTCACATGACCCTAGTACTCTGCAACCGTCACAAGTACATGCCAGTTGTCAAGCGTCTGAATTTTGATCATGTGACCGGGGGGGTTGCTGTGAAAAGTGGTCAGTGCTATTGTAACTTTGAACGGTCACTAAACAAAGAGTTGTAAGTCAAGGACTACCTGTAATAGAGACATCCACCTCCCCTTTCCCCTTATTCCCCCTCCCATTAATCTTCCCCCTTGTGGATCTGCATTCATCCCATCATAATAAAATGCAAGGAAATCCAATTGTTGCTGACCTAGACTAGACTAAACTAAAATGAGGTCTGATACTTTGCGGTCCAGGTGGGCTGTGGGAACCTGCTCTATGAACCTGGCATCCCGTATTTGAGCAACAATGATTTGGGCTAACCGAGTTTTAGGGTTTATCTCCGTGCTGAGGACCATTTGGGAAACCTGGCTTGAAAACGGCCTGGTCACATCTGCGGAACCACCAGAACCAACGTAGCATCATTTACATTTTTACAACATCCGGGAGAATTTAATCCTTTTTCCTTTTCCTCGTGACCAGCCAAAGTTAGATGAGGATCATCATTTTGAGGGACGGCTTTATCTGCCATTTCAGAACGGGTTCTTTTGAGTTCCCTGCCTCCCTCCTCTTCGTTTTCTCTCCAGTTTCCCCTTGCGACTCCGATCCCCATCACCCTACCCCAGGGGTAGGCAACCGTGGCTCTTTTATGACTCATGGACTTCAACTCCCAGAATTCCTGAGTCAGCATAGCTGACTCAGGAATTCTGGGAGTTGAAGTCCATGAGTCATAAAAGAGCCAAGGTTGCCTACCCCTGCCCTGCCCCGCCCCATACCTGTGGACATCAGGCTGTGGTTGGAACTGCCAGCACTCTGACTGGCGCTGCCCCCCTTGGGCAGGATGGCTGTGGGAGAGGAGACCGTGGCAGTGCCCGTGGCGGCCACCGAATAGACCACACTGTGACTGGCAGACTGAACGGGACTGGTCCCTGTGGGGGTGGGGTAGACGGCAGTGATGACCTGCCCTTGTCCAACACCGGAAACGGGGAGCTGAGGGCTCTGAAGTGGAGACACCCCCACTTGCCCCGACGTCAGCACAGGATTCTGACCTGAAGGAAACAGACCGGATGCAGGTTTCAGATCGATATTCTTTCGGGGTAGCCAACCAGTCTGTTAGCTTGGCATTCTGCCCGCTTGCCCCCCCCCACACGCACACACATACACACAACTGCCTCTCTGGCCTTACCCGAGAGCAGTGGCCCGATGGCTGTGAAGCCCAGTGCCATGGGGGCAGGCCCCATTGGGGACTGGACGTAGGTGGTGGTAGGAGCAGCCGGGGGGACGCTGGGTTGAGAATGAGAAGTTGAGGTGCCCAGGGACAGAGCGTGTCCAGCTGCTGACTGCACATAAGTGATCCTGGAGGGAGGGAGGGAGAGAGAGAGGGAGAGACAGACAGACAGAGAGAGGGAAGGAGAGGGAGGGAGAGTGGGAGGGAGAGAAGGAGGGAGAGACAGAGAGAGGGAGACACAGAGGGAGGGAGAGGGAGGAAGGGAGAGAGACAGACAGAGAGAGGGAGGGAGGGAGAGAGGGAAGGAGGGAGAGAGACAGAGAGAGGGAGGGAGGAGGGAGAGAGAGAGAGGGAGACACAGCCAGAGAGAGGGAAGGAGAGGGAGAGGGAAGGAGAGAGCGGGAGGGGGAGGGAGGGAGATAGGGAGGGAGAGAGAGACAGACAGATAGACAGGGAGAGGGAAGGAGAGGGAGAGCAGGAGGGAGAGGGAAGGAGAGACAGAGAGAGGGAGAGAGAGAGAGGGAGGGAGAGGGAGGGGGAGGGAGGGAGGGAGAGAGGGAGAGAGAGAGAGAGAGAGGGAGGGAGGGAGAGAGAGAGAGGGAGGGAGAGGGAAGGAGGGAGAGAGGGAGAGAAAGAGGGAGAGACAGACAGAGAGAGACAGACAAGGAGAGGGAAGGAGAGGGAGGGAGGAGGGAGGGAGAAAGACAGACAGACAGAGAGGGAGGGAGGGAGAGAGAAGGAGGGAGAGAGAGGGAGGGAGAGGGAGAGAGAGAGGAAGGAGAGAGAGGGAAGGGGGAGAGAGGGAAGAAGAAGGGAGAGAGACAGAGAGAGAGGGAGGGAGGGAGAGGGAGACACAGACAGAGAGGGAGGGAGAGAGGGAGAGAGAGCATTTTATGGCAGCTGCTATAGTCACGCCTATAGTCCCCATGCCTGGAAGATCCAGTGCTATGAACCAACCTTGCAAAGCCATACCTGGTCGAGGAGGAGGGCAAGAGGACTTTCTGGGCCTGGCTGGGGGAGCCAATGACAGCGGTGGCCATGGTGCCCTGGAGTGCGGCAGGGCTAAGTGGGGGCACCAAGGTGGCACCGCTCTGAGAGGAGGACTGAGGCTGGACAACTGGCACTGGAGTGAGCTGGATAATCTGAAAGAGTGGAAAGACTCGATTGGCGCAGGCAGCCAAGGGGAACACCAGGAGGCCCCAGCTGAAGCTGAGCCGTTTTTGTCCCCAGGAGCAAAAAAAAAAAAAAAAAAGGAAGAAGAAGAATTATTGAGCAAAACCAGACTCAGACTCAACGTCATTTGCGGTCAAGAAATGTAGCAAGTGATAGTATTCAAATACCCTTGGAGACAGACGACGGAGTCTGCACAACAGGCAAGTTAGGTTTTCAGTCTTTACTACAGCACGGAAGAAGAGAGAGGAAGTACGAGTGGCCGGAAACGGTGATCACCAACAAAGAGGTCTGTGGTTCTCCTTCAGGCCTATGAAGCTCTCTACGCCTTCAGACCTTCTAAAGAACGGATTTTGGAAAGCCCAAATCTCCGTAACTTGACCGGCCCAAAAGAGACGTTTTCGTTATGAAATCTCTTTTTTCCCCCTATTTCACAGTCCAGAGGCTGAGAGATTTGTTGTTGCTTTAAAAAAAATAACAAAGCAAAAGGAGGCACTCGGACTTCTAACAGCCAGCCGTGCAGAATACAGATTTTTCCCAGAGGGGAAATCTCCAAACGGTTGCAGATTTGCAGGCAGATACATCTGGAGAACACCAGGCTGGGGAACAGATTGCACCTTGCTTTTTCCCCCCCTTTTTTTCTTTTCCCGAGATCCCAGTTTTGCAGAGTAGATGTGCCATGTGCACATAGGCCTTATTTCACATTTGTACGGACTCACAATATACACTCCCACATTCATCAAAACAACCCACAGGATTTAAATGATCTCAAGATATATTTAAAGTGTATAAAATATTCGAGGTATTCTTGCCTTGTTATAAACTTTATCCAAATAAGCTGCTAGCGGTTCATCTTTCATCTTGTGCCGCCTGAGATAACGTCTGCCCCAATCATGCTTTTTTTTTTTTTTTTTTAGTAGGACACATACGTGTTCTTTTCCCCGGGCCTCCGCAACAAAGATGATTAGGGGACTGGAGGCTAAAGCATATAAGGAAAGGCTGCTGGAATTGGGTATGTCTAGTTTAATGAAGAGAAGGACGAGGGGGGACATGATAGCAGTGTTCCAATATTTCAGGGGCTGCCCCAAAGAAGAGGGAGTCAAGCTATTCTCCAAAGCGCCTGAGGGCAGGACAAGAAGCAATGGATGGAAACTAATCAAGGAGAGAAGCAACCTAGAACTAAGGAGAATCTTCCTGACAGTGAGAACAATTAGCCAGTGGAACAACCTGCCTCCAGAAGCGGTGAATGCGCCAACACTGGAAGTTTTTAAGAAGAGACTGGACAGCCATTTGTCTGAAATGGGATAGGGTTTCTTGCCTGAGCAGGGGGTTGGACTAGATGACCTCCAAGGTCCCTTCCAACTTTATTACTACTACTACTACTACTACTACTACTACTACTACTACTGTTACTGTTACTACCTCCTTCCCACCCCAACCTTTTGGAAACAACTTTCCCGAAGTACAATTTAAGGGAATCACAGGGAGTCCTCGCTTAACAACCTGTCAGCAACAGTTAAAGTTATGATGAACCTCTCCAGAGCCACTTACAACCCATTCTCGAAGGTCCAAGGGTCACAAACCCCACCCCAGGTCATGTGACTGCCTTTTGGGCATCTGGATTGCACTGACGACCATTTGCATCATGCCACAGTCACATAACCGCAATTTTCATCATTTTTTTTTTGCCAGTTTCTAGTATTTCTGTTTTTTGCAACAAAAAAAAAACATCCACTGAAGAAAATGGACTTGTTTAATAATAGTGATGTTCGCTTAACGATTGCCCCCAAAAATATATATATCATAAAATTGGGCGCGGTTATGTGGTGACCCACTAAATAACCACCATGACCTACAACTCTAATTATGGGCTCAATTATGGTCGTTAAGTCGAGAACTACCGACATATTTCTGAGGCTGCAGTTCTATATGTTTATCGTTGAGAAATTCTCTTTCACTGGATGTTATTCCAAACCCTCATTGCCCCTATGCTTGTCTATCGCCCTCACGAACCTGACATTCACCCATTAGGACAGGGAAGGTGCTTTAGATCCTACATGTCTAAAATGCAGCACAACAAACAATTTGTGCCCGTCCTGCACTTCCTGCCAATCACAAAATCAATACTTTGCATTACACAAAAGAATAAGAGTGCTTATTCGTGTTAGAAATTCTGTTTATATAAAGCACCGCAGAGCAAGCAAAGTGTACAGTCACCATGTGCTTTACTTCTCAACTGTGTTACTGTAACGGGACAGGAAACTCTACTTAGAACAAAAGAGCATAGAGTATATACTATATACCATCAATCCAAACTTGTAAACACTGCCATCTACTGGCTGAATACCACTGTAGTTGTGGCATAGAAATACATTCCAACAAGGAATGTCAACAATTCCTCACCCTCCCTTTCTTCCACACCATCTCTTCTCCCTCTTTACTCAAAGTCATCCTGTTCTGAAGATACTGACCTTACTGGCTGGCTGACTCCCATTTTGCACCGGGACGGGGAAAGGCGGAGTCACCAGAGGCAGCTGCGTGGCTGAGGTGGTCCTTACTGTCACCTGGGAGGCTGCCATAGGCACCAATACTTTGCCTTGGACTTGTAGCCCTGCGGGGGGCATCACTTGCCCAGACACAAGGTGGGCGGAATTGCTGGGAGACGGCGCTTGTACCGGGGACACGGACTGAACTGTGGAGAGGAAGGACAGAGAGAGAGGAAGAGAACGGTCAGGGGAGGTTAGGGATGGCACAGCAAATCATGACAACTGATATTAGGGATGCATCAATTTACTGAATGCGAGGAGCACCTGTGCATTTAAAGTGCACCCCCCCCCATTTAATCTTCCTATGTCTGTCTCATTAAGGAGCCTTCCCAATAGATTGAACCCCTAATACTTGGTAGCAAAAGAAGATAATATTTGTAGATCAGGGTTGAACTGTGGGATCCTTGGTGCTCTCTGAGCTTGGTGGTTTTCTTGCAGATGTTTCAGGACCAAACTAGGTAACATCATCAGTGCAAGAAGGGAGTGGAGTTTGTGGAGAGGAGGAGGAAGAGGAAGAGGAAGAAGAGGAGGGGTCCTTGATGCTCTCTGAGCTTATTGTTTTCTTGCAGATGTTTCATTACCCAGCTAGGTAACATCATAACAACGTACCAATGGGAAGGCATAATACTTGGCTTCCCATTAGGCAGAGAAAATCAGGTGTTAAACTTCGTAGAAATGTATTTTTTTTTTCATTATCGTCTGCTAATGAAGGCATTGCAGTGATTAATTCCTCCAATATCTGAGAAGCGTATTTATTTCACTGGCTTTTTCTTCTTCTTTTAACCCACTCCGGACAGGATACCACAGTGCAAAGACGTGAAACAGTTTTAAAAATAAGACAAGTTAAAAACAATGCCCCCCCCCAAAAAAAACAACCCTCACTTACTCCCAAGATGGACACCACAAAGCAAAAGAACTAACTAGTAGAACCCAAGTTATTTCACAGCCTTCAAAGAGTTCAAAGAATTAATATTTTGCCTGGAAGTAACTTTGTGAGCAACTCTTGTGAGTGGGAATTGAAGTCCACAAGACTTAAAAGTTGCAGAGATTGGACACCCCTGGCCTAAAACTTACCTTTGGGTGCCGAGGACATGACGGTAACGCTGTTGCTGTTGCTTCCCGGGGCGGGCTGGATGATGGGGATGGCTTGAGGGGCAGTGATGACTTTCCCGTTGGGCGGAGGCAGGGTGAAGTGAATGCTGGCGGCTGCAGGAGCGCCTGCCGCGGTTGGAATCTTCCCCCCAGCTACCTGCAGCTGCTGAGGCAACGTAGGTAGGATGTACTGAACCTGCGTGATGCTTCCGGGCTTTCCTGCTGGGCCCGAAAATATACCTTGCGGCTGCAGGATGCTGAGAGGCATCGGTCCGTTCTGTCCGGGGGGATTCTGGGTGATGAACTGGACAGAAGGCTGCTGGGCGATGGCCCCAGGTGGCAAAACAGTCACCGGGACGCCAGCTCCTCCGGCGCCGCTGGCTTGGCTGTAACTTTGAGTTCCTACCAGGAGATTGGTCACGACACTGCCTTGGCTTGGGGGGCATTTCCCCACCGCAGCCAAGCCTTGGCCAAGAAGCGGTCCGGCGACTAAGTGGGGAGACGTGGCTTGGATCCCAGCCACGGCGGAGGTCTGCGGAGTCTTTTTGTCAGCGTAGAGCAAGCCAAGTCGACTTAGGGGAATTCCTTCCGGCTTAGCGTTGCTGTCGGGAAGCGGGGGGCTGACCAGCGGCAGCAGGTCGCCCGTTCCACGCAGGAAAGGTTTGCTGGCAATAGGTACCGGAGTGCTACTAACCGGCTTGACCACGTTGGTGACCACAGTGGACGCAGGCCGGACCAAGCTGGGCGATCCGCTGTAGCCGATCACCCCCATGTTTGGGGTGCCGATCGAAGGGGCCGTCACCAACACGGTCCCAGCGGACAAGCGGGTGGGATCCGGAAGCACCAGGGTCTGCACCGCCCCGCTGGGCGGAGAGATGACCGAGTGGGCGGGGAGCGAGAGGGGAGCCGTTCCCGCCTCCAAAGGCCCCTGGGAACCGCCTGCGCTGTCCACTCTCTTCCGCCTGAAGGGGGCGGCCGCTGGGTCAAAGCGGGCCTCCAACCGCTTGGTTGGGGTGTTGTGGGGACGGAGAGCACCGAGCGAGTCCTGGGCCTTGAAGGTGCTGGGGGACATCTGGAAGGAACTGTAGGATTTGGACGGAGGCTGCTCCTCATGACTGTGAGGTGGTGGCGGTGGGGGTGGAGGCGGTGGGGGTGGCTCTAAGTCCAGAGGGGGAGGCGGACGACAGGGGGCAAAGGCCGCAGAAGAAGGAGGCAGGGCTGCAGAGCGGATCACTGGGGTGAAGAGCTTCCGTCCAAAGTCCTACAAGCAAAGAGGGACGCTCTTAAAAACAGCCCCGGGGACGCTCTTAAAAACAGCCCCGGGGAAAACCTTTTTCATGAGGTTCAGGCCCCAGCTCAAGTCTCATCGAACACGATTTGAGACCAGACTTTCTCCAGCTTCAATCTATCAGACGCATGAGAACGGTAGACCAGTTAAGGTGAGCGTTCCCAAATAGGATACATAGGTGCTCGCACAGAATTCTCTAGACCAGGGGTAGGCAACCTTGGCTCTTTTATGACTGGTGGACTCCAACTCCCAGAATTCCTGAGCCAGCCATGCTGAGGGGAAAGGGAGAGGTTTCCATGCTGAGCCATGCTGGCTCAGGAATTCTGGGAGTTGAAGTCCACGAGTCATAAAAGAGCCAAGGTTGCCTACCTGACCTATACCATATCAGACAAGTGACTGTCTAGCCTAGGGGTAGGCAACCTTGGCTCTTTTATGACTGGTGGACTCCAACTCCCAGAATTCCTGAGCCAGCGTGGCTCAGCTTGGAAACCTCCCCCTTTCCCCTCAGCATGGTTGGCTCAGGAATTCTGGGAGTTGAAGTCCACGAGTCATAAAAGAGCCAAGGTTGCCTACCCCTGGCCTAGACAGAATGGCCTTTTCAGGCCACATAGTTGCGACCCCCTCCATTTCTATTTTATTACTGCTACTACTACTACATTCATCACGTGGAGAGCGTATCCCAAGGCACTTCTGGGTTGAAAGAATTAGCTGGTGACATCCCCATTGCCCAAGGGACACCCGAGGGGGGCTCCTTTCACGTCCCCGTGGTTTTCCCACCGAAGTGGTACCTAGTTATCTACTTGCAGTCGCATGCTTTCCAACTGCTAGGCGGGCAGGAGTTGGGACAAATCTCTGTACTTATCGGTGCACTTAAAATCTTCTGTTCTAACCGGCCTCTTGCAACTCACACACCTTGCTGTCGGATTCGTCCCCTAACGATCCTTCGCTATCGCTGTCCGTCACTCGTTCTTTGCACTTCAGGTCGACGTCAGCCGGGTTGAACCCGTCTTCGGCTGCAGGAGGAAAGCAATGGGAGTGAGTCAGCGAGATCCTGTCTCCCCATCTAGCTTCCCTGTGAAAACTCTCCAGGAGTCTCTTTCTGAGTGGCCATGGTTGAGAAATACAGGCCTAGCCCAGGGGTAGGCAACCTTGGCTCTTTTATGACTGGTGGACTTCAACTCCCAGAATTCCTGAGCCAGCCATGCTGAGGGGAAAGGGAGAGGTTTCCGTGCTGAGCCATGTTGGCTCAGGAATTCTGGGAGTTGAAGTCCACGAGTCATGAAGGGGCCATAGTTCCCCCCATGCTGGCTCAGGAATTCTGGGAGTAGAAGTCCACGAGTCATAAAAGAGCCAAGGTTGCCTACCCCGGTATAGGGTTTCCTGCCTGAGCAGGGGGTTGGACTAGATGACCTCCAAGGTCCCTTCCAATTCTATCATTCTGTATTTTGGTCTAAGAAAGTCCAGCTGCCTTTTGAAAAGAAAAAAAAACACTTGGGGGACAGTGCATTCAGACCCATTACCAAGATTGCTGAGAATACAAACAGATCTTCTTTAATCAGGAATTGTGGTTCTCCTATTCTTACTGCTTTCACACAACCGGAGCCTCGGCTCATTGTTTTCTGCACTGGCAAGCAAGGATTCTTCAGGATTTCTTGGCATACGGTGATTGAACCTGGGATTTTCTCCACAAAACATATTTTCACTTCTGCAGAACCACTTTATGTTTTTCGCAATGAAAACAGGTTCTGCCTTATATCCAATTTCTATCTCCTATAACAGATTCTTCGTAAGGGAATCTGGTTATTAAAATTGCTCAAGAAAATGTCTGAAGATCCTAGCTATTTTACAGGAAAGTGGCTCCTGCATTATAGTCCTGGAAATAAGCTTGGGTCAGTGTTCACAGTTCCCAGATGAAAACGTTCCTCATAGAGGATCTTGGTGCTAAAAAAAGAAGTGCCTTTTAATTTCTAGCTATCATTTGTAAATGTCAAACTATGTAGTCAAGGCAATCCAAGATGTGCTACATCTTCTATCCACAAATATGTACTTCACGTCTCTCTCTTATCTCATCCACTATCTACTTGGCAGAGTTAAATTTTTAGCTTCTAGAGAGAGCAGTTTTCCACAAACCAGCTATTCATAATATAAAGCAGGAAAAGTGAGTGTGGGCCGTCAGAGTCCCTTTAATTGCCTCCAGAGCCTCATCAGAATGAGTAAATTAAAGGGTACGGTTAAATCTTGGGATGAAAATACGTCCTTAACCATAATTGAGCCTGGAATAAGTGACAAATCGTGTCGGTTGTTAAATGGATCATCACACGATCGACCCAACTTTATGGCATTTTTGCAGTGGTCATTAAATGAATCACCAAGGTTGGTTAAATGAATTCGTGGCTCCTAAGCAAGCCCGTTGTCCACAATGGTACGAGGTTTTCTTTGCCAAAACCCAGAAGTAAATGCTAATTTCTGATTTTAAAAAACTTGCAGTCACCCAATTTTTTGAACCTGGGCTGTACCGTTTTGGGGCCCGTTGTAACTTCAGCCACGAAGTGACCGGTCATAAGTTGCAGACTACCTGTGCTGCATATGGCCAATTTAAGGGGGGGGGGATTTAAGAAATATTTAAGGAGTATTTCTTAAAACGATTGAAAACCTCGCTCAAAACGTCCCTGGCTTCTGTTTTAATTTCTGGAAGGCTCTCCTTGTCCCGCAGGAGAAAGCCATCCGGCTTCCGATTTAAGGTCAACAGTCTGCATGTAAAAAACTTTGGGTAGGGGGTCCTCACCAATGACGTCATCGTCCCCTTCCTCCTCACAAATAACCATGCGCTCCTCGTCACTGGTCATGTCCTCGCTGGTTGTGCGTTGAGAGCGAGAGGCGCGGAAGGAATGTGGGTGCAGGGAATGACGGGGACCCTCGCCTGGAGTGGCAAAGGGGGACCCCGAGGGGCCCAGCCCCCCGTACTGACCCTTCCCGCTGGCATACGGAGACTGTCCCGAGCAAATCTGAAACACCAAGAGAGTCGTCTGTTAGACACGGAGAGGCAACCGCTTAACGGTCTGTGAAGGGAACGTCTTTGCTTTTGGCACTGAGCGCGCGGAACACGGATTTGCCGAGCCTTGCAAGGGCTGCCCATTGGCTCCCAGGTAGAATTCAAGTTCCTGGTCATGACCTATAAAGGCCTTCACGGCTTCACACCAGAGGCCCTTCGAGGCCAGCTGCTCCAACCAGAACTGGCTGAAGGCACTCCAAGAAAAGGAAAAAGTGCAGTGGATCAGATGATGTTAAGGGGAGTTAGAAGCTCCACCTTTCCAAGAGGGTTTTTTTTTTTTGCGTTGTCTAGCGTACTGCCTTTGTTGTTGCACTCTTGCCATTTCATGTTACGTGTGTGTGTGTGTGTGTATGTGTGTGTGTGTGTGTGTGTGTGAGAGAGAGAGAGAGAGAGAGAGAGAGAGAGAGAGAGAGAGGGGGGGNGGGGGGGGGAGTAGTACCATAAAATTATATATCAATGGAAAGATAATTTAATCAAGACTGTAATGCAACAAAGTTTGTTCAATTATCTGTACCCAACCACCCCATAAGCTTCTTCTATTCCTGCTGCCCTAGAGTTCCTTGTGTTAACTTACTTGTGTAAGCTCTTGCAACACCTGGTTGTCCCGGTCACTGTCCATGCCGTGCACACCGCTGTGGGAAAAGGCCCGCGGACGCTGGGCATCTGAGCCCGAGGCCAGGATTCGCTCCCCGTGGCAGTGCCCAGATCCCATGACACCTGCCTTGACATCTGGGCCCAACAGCATTTCAGAAGCAACTGATTAAAAAAAAAAAGAGAGGCAAAAATTAAGAAAAGGCCAGGAGACAGCAGGTGGCATAAAAATAGCTCACCTCCAGGTAAAGCAGCAGTACCTGTCTCTGACATGCTACGTTCACGTGTCTCCTTGGGGCACCCGCCTGGCACAGCAGATTTTATATCCGAACTAGACTTCTTCCGATCTTTGTTACACCACTTCCAGTCGGGGTGTGCTTTGAAATGGGCTTCCTTCACCTTGGGGGGTGGGGGTGAGGGGGTGGGAGAAGATGAGGGGGGGAAAGTGTGAGAAGAGAGAGGAACATGGGGAGGAGGAGAGAGACTGCAAGCCGAGAGCTTCCAGATGTTTGAGGGCTAAGCTTTGAACCAGCCACTGCTCCAGCTGCAAAGATTCCACACTATGGAAGATTCTCGACTGCTTTGAAACCACAACTTCGTATCTGCCTAATTCCCGTCAATCTTCCTCCTTCCGTTATGTATTCAAGATGGACAGTATTTAATATTTATTTGTTATGTATGTGTAGGGCTGTGGGTCTATACATATGTTGTACAGAGTATGTTTTAGGGGTGTGTCATGTATGTGTTTCGCTTTGAGAGCGGGCAGCTCAATTTCATTTTTGATGGGTGCCATTGTGCCCACAGTAAAAAAGTGAAAATAAAGGTTATCTTATCATCTGTGCAGCTTCACCCAGTTTGAAACCAGTTTCCTATCTAAAACTATCTGAAGACCATGAAGGCCTGCTGGCCAATGTTGGGGGGATCTTGTCTGGTCAATTCTCCGGCTTCTGAGATATCACTAAGCTTTATCTACACCAGACATGTCAAACACAAGGCCGGATGCGGCCCGCGAAGTGGTTTCATGTGGCCCGCGAAGCCATCCTGGAAACAGTGAGGGAACGGCCCCCGCTGCCTTGGCCCTGGCCCAGGCCGGCCAGGAGCCAATGTACAATTTTGTGGTGGCCATCTATGCTGAACTGCATTCAGTCTTAGCTCCACAAGGGCGTCCAGGAACAGCGAGGAAGCAGCCCCTGCTGTGTCGGCCCCATCCCCTGGGTGCATGCTGGGGAGGTGTCACCCTTTGTGAGGAATGAAGAAATGGACCATGCCTTGGCGCTTGCCCTGGTCCCACCCCCTTCTGCCAGAGACCCTCAGATCTGTCCCACTCCTGCCCAGGCCCCCACAGGCACCCTTGACGTGAACGATGTAGAGCTGGCCATGCCCACCCAGTAGGCCACACCTACTCCATCCACGCCCACCCAGTAGGCCGCACCCACCCTGGCCACACACACACACACCCCGAGGGCAACCGCAATGCTGATGTGGCCCTCAATGAAATTGAGTTTGACACCCCTGATCTACACTTTCATCATGGTGGCCCTCAAAGATAAGACTCGTCTTCTAAAATTGCACAAAAGCCAGGACTTTCTGGGAACTTAAGTTCTGCTGAAATGCCCGTATTGCATTCTAGATGATTCACTCAATCCTATTTCCTCCCTTGCTTGGAAACGGGCTGTCGTCACTTCTCAGAGGCCGAACACTGGACAACGCTGACCCCTCAATTACTCCAGCCATGTCAGCTGGCCTGCCTGACCAGTGCTCTGACCCTTGACCTCCTTTTCTGACCAAGGTTCTGCAATGGGCTGTACCTGGAAGGCCAAGTCGTGATACTTCTGCTTCTCCTTGGGCCCCAAAGCGTACCACCACTCGCCCAAGATCTTGCTGACGGTACGATTGTCTTGGTTGGGGTGCCGCTGGTGCACCAGGGCCCGGTGTCGCTTACTGAAGATCATGAAAGCGTTCATGGGCCGCCGAATGTGATCCTTTTCCCTCTACCCCAAAAAGAAAAGAAAAGAGGGAATGGAGGAAAGAGCCACAGTTACGTTATACCCCAAGGCAGACAATGAATTTGGGCAGAACGTCTCGCGAGTGAGCAAAGGGTGGCCGAAGACATTTATTTTTTTTTCCCCTTTCTCGAATTACTCCCAACAAAGCAGGTTGATGAGATAAGGAAAGGAGAAGGAGGGAGAAGAAATCCGCCCTCACCTTGTTTGGACTGCGACCGTCCTTCTCGGAAGAGGAATCGCGCTCTTTCGGCAGCGCGCTCAAAGACTGAGTGCGTCGCTTGCCTGGCAGTAGCGGGAGGGAGATCTCGGAAGATGAAATGGACAGGAACCTAGGTATGGAAACATCAGGTGAAGACCCAAAGGCAGTACTCCCGTTTTCTGCCCCCTACCCCAGAGACCTCCCAGTAGTTTTCAATACTCCTGGCACCACACCCCTTCCTTCATTCCTTCCGTCCTTCCCGCCTATGGAAAAGGAAAGAGGAAGGGATCAATCTCTCTGTTGCAACCAGGCTTTTTTGATCACACCCTCCATTCCACCCCTGTGGGTCCTTTTTCCCTGTGGGTTCCTTCCCATGGTGTTTTCTCCCCCAGGCAATCTCAAGGAGAGAAGCAACCTAGAACTAAGGAGAAACTTCCTGACAGTGAGAACAATTAACCAGTGGAACTACCTGCCTCCAGCAGTTATGAATGCTCCAACACTGGAAGTTTTTAAGAAGAGACTGGACAGCCATCTGTCTGAAAGGGTATAGGGTTTCCTGCCTGAGCACTGGGTTGGACTAGATGACCCCCAAGGTCACTTCCAACTTTGTTATTGTTATTATTATTGATCATCGCACAGTCAGCCAGATGTTCAGACTGGATTTGGCATTTTTGTCTACCTATCGAGTCCTTACCAAGGACCTGGGATAGGCAGATGTGGATGTTTGATGGTATTACAGATATCGTCGCAGGATGGAAGCGGTTCCCAGTAAGGCTGCCTTTTGCAATTGACTAATGGCAAATTTGTCAATGCCGATGATTGTGTTCAAGTGGTGCTCCAGTTGTTTTGGGATTGCACCCAAGGCGCCTCTTACTATTGGTACTACCCTTGCCTGCTTTTGCCACAGTCTTTCTATTTCTATTTGTAGGTCTTTGTATTTTGTTATCTTCTCCAGTTCTTTCTCGTCTATATTGCTGTCTCCAGGCACTGCCACGTCCACTCTCCAGACTTTTTTGTCTTTCTTATCGACAATTGTTAAGTCCGGGGTGTTATGTTGCAGGTGCTTGTGTGCTGTTGTTGTTGTTATTATTATTATTCCCTCAAGTGGTTGCCTCCAGCTGCACGTCCAATTCCCATTATGCTTCCCATCGAAACCAGCAACCCTCCCGGAATCCAGTGGAAAAGTCAGTCCTGCATCTGCCGTGCCATCACTGTGCAAAAGACGAACCGGGCAAACGGTCGGCGAATCAAATAGGAGGAAGTGCGGCTACACAGGGTTGGTGTCCCGAGCAGCATAATGAAAGATATGACAACCCCAGACAGCGATACTCACGCATCGTCGTGGTCGCTCTCTGTCTCGCTGTCCAGGCGTGGGTGCCCTGGGAGGTCATCGTCATGCTGAGGTGGACCTCCGTTTCCTCCTGGAGTCACGGTAGACGGCTGGGCAACTGGAGTGGGACTGTCGGGGTGCGAGGGGGTCGGCCTCCCTGCACTGTCGGCCTCTGAAGACAAGCCAGGGAGTTCGTGGGCCACAGCAGCCGATTCAGGAGGTTCTGATAACATACACGGCAAGGTTGAAACCAGGGGCTGTTTTTCCCACAGGGACGTGTTATCACAAAGTTTGCATTACTGGTTTGTGCGAGCAAAGGCATCCCTTCGCTCCCAGCAGCTGAATCCCTACCCAGACTTTTTAGAGCAAGGGTCTTCAAACTTGGCCCATTTATGACTTGTGGACTTCAACTCCCAGAATTCCTCAGCCAGCTATGCTGGCTCAGGAATTTTGGGAGTTGAAGTCCACGAATCATAAAAGAGCTGTATATCCCAGAGGTAGGCAACCTTGGCTCTTTTATGACTCGTGGACTTCAACTCCCAGAATTCCTGAGCCAGCATGGGGGAAACTTTGGCCCCTTCATGACTCGTGGACTTCAACTCCCAGAATTCCTGAGCCAGCATGGGGGAAACCTTGGCCCCTTCATGACTTGTGGACTTCAACTCCCAGAATTCCTGAGCCAGCATGGCTCAGCTTGGAAACCTCTCCCTTTCCCCTCAGCGTGGCTGGCTCAGGAATTCTGGGAGTTGAAGTCCACGAGTCATAAAAGAGCCAAGGTTGCCTACCCCTGGTATATCCGCTCTCTTTTTCCTTTGCCCACCTTACCTTTGTTCTGATTGGATGTGGACGGATGACTGACAGGCTGCTGGCCTTCACTGGGCTGCACGGAGGAATCTGGTTGGCTTGGAGCCAGGAACGGCACTAGCGAGTGCCATGGGAATACTGCCACAGATCGAGGCTCCACGTTTGTCCACACTGAAAGGAGGTGGGGAGAAAACACACACACACAGAGAGACAAAACACACAAAAGTATTTCGTCAGCCAACTCAGTCTGATCATTTGAAGAAAAAGAAGACAAAGCAGAGCGAGGAGTTTCAATGGCACGGGACAAAAAAAAAAAAACCCGGGAGCCCAGGATCGACAAAGAGTCGGGTTACTAGGGGAATCAGACTAGGGCTCCTTTCCCTCCCTTTAAAACTTTCCCTCCCTTTCCCTGGCAGAGATGCCTTGTTTTTCCTCCACAATTTTCGGACCCGGTAGTCACAGTCTGTGCCATGCCTTATCGCTTGTTAGTCACTTGAAGTCCCTGGGGGGGTGGGGGGTGGGGTTCAAGGGGGGAGATTTTCTCCTCCGCCTGCCAGGAAGCCACCACGGCGGCGTCCTCCCGCCCTTCCCAGCTGGAAGCCAGTCAAAGGAATTTTACAGCTGCAGGAGGGGAAGGGGAGGGAGAGGTTGAGGGGCCCCCGCTGGCTCAGACTCCCACGCTCACTGGTGGGGCAGCCAAGCCAGTTTGGCTTCCACCCAACTAGAAAGATCGTCAGGAGCTCAAGCTGTGCAGGGCAGAGAGAGCCAAACACTAAACCAGCTCTATACAGGGGGATTTTTTTGGGGGGGGGGCTCCGACAGAGGTGGTGAGATCCGGCTTGCAGGCACTTCAGAGCCAAAACGAGGAATGTTTTGGTGTGCTGCATTCTCTCGCCCTCCCGTCCGCTTCCTGCTGCCCCCGTAATCAAGCTAAGCAATACTTCCTTCTTGGGGTGTCCAGGAAAAGGCAGAGGAAAGGGACAAATAAGACAGGCCTACACACACACACACACACGTAAGTCACAACACATTGCACAATAACCCCTAATTGCCAATAAGCGGCATTCGCTGGTCAGTGTACTCTAACTGTAAAACTACAGCTTAACACAGCAACAGGTGTGAATGGACCAGAGTTTTGCATCATGGCAACGGACCACGACTGCGGTGTTTGCAAAAAGAACAACAACAACAACAACGACCCTTATAACCCAACACCGATTGTAGTGTAGCTTTTGCAGATCAGCCATATTGACTTTCAATCGGTTTGAGCAGGAGCCACAATTAGGTTATCAATCATCCCATCTTGCAGGATAACGCAACTGTTGCAAGGAACATCCAAAAGGCTGGATAAAGAAGACCCAGCGACACGGCAACAATCACGTTTTAGCTACGGGTCTAGGGAGGGAAGGGTGTCCGATTCCCGGAGACTGCCAAGCGGGACACGGAACGAGCCAAAGAAAAAGCAAAAGCAGAGACTGGCGTTGAAGGATTAGGGGATTACGGAGTGGTAAAAGGGAGGGTTGAAGGGTTAAATGCCTCCACAGCACAAGGAGGCTTCTGTCCTTAGCATTTCGGCAACAGAAAGGTTAGGAAACAAACCCAAAGTATTTTGCAGGCGTAAAGGCACAGCAGGTTGAGTCTTGGCAATCTCCATTCAAAAGATCACGAAAGGAGATAATCGGGCAGATTTGCAAATTTCTTAATTTGCTGCTGCCAGGAACTGAGAGACACAACTAAGATACACAACCGCTGACGGGACTTAGATCACCTTTGCTACAGAGTGTATCTACAATTTGTTTCCTGGGGGAGAGGATTAAAACCCCCTTTTAAGTACTTGCTTAAAACTAAAACTTTGCATTAGTGATTAAATTGGGGGGGGGGGGAGAAGAGGACTTGACTTTGCTCCCAGAGAGAAGAGGCAGACCTGTTCCAAAAGGGGACACAACTACCTTCCGAGCAAAATGCCTCTTTTCCCGTCATTCCTCTTCCCTTCCTTGTAGTCCCTAATGGATCGGCTACACTGCTTCCCCCCTCCCCCACCTGCACTTGCGTGTAAAGTTAACTCAATTATTAAAAGCACTGAGTGCATCGTGGTCGGACTCTGCCGGGAAGCGCTGGCTCAGTTGCTTCCTGTCCTCCGCTGGTGACCACATCCCTACGCGGGAGGAGGAAGAATTAAAGGGGGGGAGGAAGGAAGGAGAGTACAAACGAAGACGAGAAACAATAAGATACCCCCCCTCCCCAAGAAAGAAGGATCTTAAATATAACAACCACAGGCCATCAGCCCTCCTAGCAAACTATCCCCCAAGCAAAAGATTTAAGATTCGGCTTCTGAGATTGAAGCCACATCAAGTGAAGAAAAACTACCAAAACACGTGACAAAGAAAATACTGCACACATGGAGGACTTATTCCATACAGGTTGAATACAACATTTAAGAGTCCTGGTCTATAATAAACACACTCTTCTACATCTGCCTGAGTTTACAAATGCACAAAGCAGCCGTCTAAAACCTGGATTCACATCCCACTTGTGTCACAAATTATATATTCGAAACTATATCCTGCAACCTATGGACACCTTTGCTGCTAGAGAGAGAAACAATAGCTAATCCCGCATGTCAACGAACTGTCCAAAATCAAAAGGAAAGTACTGTGGGGGTTTGCGCCGGCCTTGTCCTGCCACTTCTCATCACATCCAAGAGGACGGACTTTCAAATGGCCATGTGCACATTCAAAACAGAACTGTCACTTTACTTTCACCCACTGAGCTTCTAACAGCATCCTGACCCACTGGAATTTAATAACTTCTTCTAATCACATCTCCTCTCTCTAAAAAAAAAAAAGTTAATCTGGGAAATTTCTGGGTAACGGGATCCTAACGTCCAACACGGGACAGCAAAAATAAGCCGAAACCTTACATCCAAGGCTCGCTTTTTGTCTCAAATAAAGAATGCAATCCCACTGTTATGTTTATTAAGCTTTTGAGAGACCGTTAGGATATTTTGAGGCTCGTTCACCAACTCCCCACTTCTTCCACTGCACAGGACTCAGACCCTCTCCGCACAATATTCAAAAGCAGACAAGCCATGACCTGACACCACCAAGGTTAAAGGTCATCCTTTTCAGGGTTAGGGGCTCTTGATCACCTTCCCATCCCACCACTCCATCATTTCACCGGGATACAGCCAACCCAGGAATCGCCCTGCCCCGCGCCTCCCGCTCTCCACCCCAGACCCATATAGCCCATAAGGCACTAACCGAACATGCCTAACCCCCTGGATGGCAAAGGGGGCAAAGTTGCCGGGGGTCTCTCTGTGGAAAACATCGCCAGGCGCCAGGGGATGTCTCTCAGCGAACCTGTCTGGAGACCATTCTCCCCCACTCTCCCTCCCCAGGAACGAGGAGGCGTGGCCCCAGGCCAATCGCAGCAGGCAGCTTCGGATGGAGGCTGAAGATGTAGCGGCGAGGTCAGCAAGCCGGTGCTTCTCGGGGCCAGGGGCACCCTGTCTCTGGATCCATGC
>NW_015388657.1:12608-45342 GCF_001527695.2 Protobothrops mucrosquamatus | reverse complement strand
ACACACACACACACACCACCGCCAGCCCCGTCACGCATGCCCAATTAGCCCTCCGCAGGCCATTGGCTGCCTCCACGCCGGGTCATTCACATGCAAATGAGGCCCCTTCTCCTTTTTTCCCTCCGTCACACGCGCGCGCCAGGCGGCCTCCCATTGGCCGCCGCTGGAATGTCAGTCATATGCAAAACAAGGACGGGTCACGGGGACAAAGAGAAGCCTATTGGCTGCGGTTTACTCCAAGCTCTTTTCTTTCCCTCCCTCCCCCCCCCTGTCGTCTTTTCTACTCTACCGCCTCGGGCTCGCGCGTCAGAACCCTGGGAGCGGGAGAGACCACGCCCGGGAGAAAGCGCGGGGGGGGATGGACGAGGGAAAGGCGACGCCTGAACGGGGGGGGGGAAAGAGGGAGGTGGCTAAGGTGAGAGGGAAAGGAGGGTCGTGGGGGGGCAGCTATAATAAAAAGGGGGGGCGACGTGGGAAGGAAGAAGGGGGTGCAGGAGGAGAGCAAATGTGGAGTAGCGAAGAAGGGCGAGCCTCCTGCTTGAGCAAGGGGGTGGACTAGAAGACCTCAAAGGCCCCTTCCAGCTCTATTCTATTCTAAGGGGCAAAGCAGGGGAGGGAAAGCTGGAGGGGGCGACAAAAGAAGGGAGACAAACGGGGCGGGGACGGGGGGAGATTGGTGAAAAACAGAACAAGCTGCAGAAAAGCAGAACTGGAGGGGATGAGTTGCAGAAAGGGCGAGATTAAAGGTTCACACGACACCCTGAACCCGGTGACTTGAAGCAACACTTCTTTTGAACATTAAAGCAGCCAAGCGGCCTGGAGTTGCACTACATACAAAGCCAAGTCTTAAGATCCAATCTCAGTTTATGCTAACCACTCAGACCGCCTCCTCCGGTCAAATGCAACCTGCAAAACTTTACCGGTAGTCCTTGACTTACGGACCACAACCAGCCCAAAATTTCTTGTTGCTAAGCAAGACGGTTGTACGTTTTGCCCCAATTTACCACCTTTCTTGCCACGGTGGTTAAGTGAATTACTGCAGATGGTGGTAGCACGGTTGTTAACTGAACCTGGCTTCCCCTTGAGTTTGTACATCAGGTCGCAGAAGAGGGTCACATAACCCCGGGACACTAAATAAGCCAACACAGTGCTAGGCTGCATTAACAGGGATAGAATCGAGATCACGTGAAATATTAATACCACTTTACAATGCCTTGGTAAGGCCACACTTGGAATATTGCATCCAGTTTGGGTCACCACTATGTAAAAAAGATGTTGAGACTCTAGAAAGAGTACAGAGAAGAGCAACAAAGATGATCAGGGGACTGGAGGCTAAAACATACAAGGAACGGTTGCTGGAATTGGGTATGTCTAGTTTAATGGAGAGAAGGATGAGGGGGGACATGACAGCAGCGTTCCAATATCTCAGGGGCTGCCCCAAAGAAGAGGGAGTCAAGCTATTCTCCAAAGCGCCAGAAGGCAGGACAAGAAGCAACGGATGGAAACTAACCAAAGAGAGAAGCAACCTGGAACTAAGGAGAAATTTCCTGATAATGAAAACAATTAACCAGTGGAACAACCTGCCTCCAGAAGTGGTGAATGCTCCAACACTGGAGGTTTTTAAGAAGAGACTGGACAACCATTTGTCTGAAATGATATAGGGTTTCCTGCCTGAGCAGGGGGTTGACTAGATGACCTCCAAGGTCCCTTCCAACTTTATTATTGTTGTTATTATTACTACAACCATCATAAATACATGCCAGTTGCCAATCCTCTGAATTTTGATCCCGTGACCCTGGGGATGCTGCATTGGTCGTCAGTGTGAAAAATGGTGATAAGTCACTTTTTTCAGTGCTGTTGTAGCTTTGAACAACAGTCACTAAATGAACAGTCGTAAATCAGGGATTACCTGTATCTGACCTGAGAAAGTACTATGTTTCCTGGGCTCAGCCAGCTGAGAAAAATACTACGGAGGGGGGGGGAGAGAGATGCATTCAATGGCATGGACCACATACAGGTTCCCCAGACATTCCTTCCCTTTTTCTATGTGTGTCTCTGCACGTTAAGGAATTTCCTGCCTCTCTGCCAGCTGATAACACTTCTGAATCTGAATAAAGGCTAGTTCAAGTTTATGTGGAAGGTTGAGTTTGGGTCATCAGATCGGCTGACGCTCAAAGCTGTCTGCACATGCTAAGGTGAGCGCCGGGCTGGCTGTGTACACACACACACCTGCGGGCCAGCACCCTTATTTCACACCTGGCTTGGGCACAGATCGCTAGGCTCAGCCAGGCGTGTGAAAGAAGGGAGAGATCCTGAAATGGGAACCCCATTGTGTGTCCACACCCGTATGTGGCACTGAATGAAAGTCACTCCTGTTTCTTGCTGGCTCCGAGACATTGAAGCAGTTACTGCTGGCAGGCAGCCCAGCTGAGGATTAAAAGCTTGCATTCCTGGGATAATCTCTCTACCCTGGGGCAGGGTGGTGAGGAACAGAAGTGTATATGCATGGGGGAACGATGAATGTCTGGATGTCAAATGTCTGGGTGTTGTGTGATATATGCCTCTCCCCGCCGCCTTTTCCAGAGCAGCGGCCTCCACTTCGTGCTGCTCTCCCTGTGACTCACACTCGCCTCCTCCCTTAGCATCACAATCTCGTCCTCCACAGGCCTGACTCAATGCCGCTTCTGCTCATGTCTGGGGGAGGGTGGGATACAGCCAGCCCCCCCCAGCGCCTAGCAGGCAGCCAATAGACGACGAGGTGAAGCGAGGAGACACACAGGAACACCCCCACACACACACACTACATCTGGGCACCAGGCCAGATCAGTCTGGGCCTGGGCGAGAATCCCATTGTTAAATGGGGGGGGGGGAAGAAACAAACACACCACTCCCAGCACACACTGTACTATCCCCGGGCACAATGAGGGAGAGTGGACACGATTTGGTGGGAGAGGATGACAAGTATGCATAAAGAACAACACCCACACTCAGTCAAGCTCCACAAGGTGCATCCGCCCACATGCAGGCAACTTGTGGAAACCTGAACTTCCTTCTCCTTCTTGCAAGATGGTCACACGAGCGACCAATCAATCAGAAAAGAGCTGGAAGGGGCCTTGGAGGTCTTCTAGTCCAACCCCCTGCCCAAGCAGGAGAGCTTATACCAGGGGTAGGCAACCTTGGCTCTTTCATGAGGCGTGGACTTCAACTCCCAGAATTCCTGAGCCAGCCACGCTGAGGGGAAAGGGAGGTTTCCATGCTGAGCCGTGCTGGCTCAGGAATTCTGGGAGTTGAAGTCCACAAGTCATGAGGGGGCCAAAGTTTCCCTCATGCTGGCTCAGGAATTCTGGGAGTTGAAGTCCACCAGTCATAAAAGAGCCAAGGTTGCCTACCCTTGCCTTATACCATTTCAGACAAGTGGCTGTCCAGTCTTTTCTTGAAAACCTCCAGTGATCAAGCACCCACAACTTTCTGGAGGCAAGCCGTTCCACTGGTTAATTGTCCTCACTGTCAGGAAATTACTCCTTAGTTCTAGGTTGCTTCTCTCCTTGGTTAGTTTCCAACCGCTGCTTCTTCTCCTGCCTTTAGATGCTATGGAGAATAGGTCGAACCCCCCCTCCTTCTCTGTGACAGCCCCTCAGATACTGGAAGACTGCTATTCATGTCACCCTTAATCTCTTCTGAACTTTTACAGAATAGAGTTGGAAGGGACCTTGGAGGTCTTCTAGTCCAACCCCCTGCTCAGGCAGGAACCCCTATACCATTTAAGACAAATGGTTGTCCAATCTCTTCTTAAAAGCCTCAAGAGAACCCACAACTTCTCTAGAGGCAAGCCGTTCCATTGGTTAATTGTTTTTACTGTCAGGAAGTTTCTCCTTAGTTCCAGGTTGCTTCTCGCCTTGATTAGTTTCCATCCGGCGGATCAGGCAGGGCCCTCCCCTTCGCTGAGTTGTGTCCAGAGATGCTCGATGGCAGATGGAGAAAGCTGTAAGGTGTGAATCAACCCAAGCGAAGGAGGAACCAAATTGGGGCTTCTGGCTGATCTTTGCTACAGCTATGTGCGAAGGCTGCCAAACTGCAGCTGGGAGAAGTGTCACAGGCCGTTGGAAGGTTGACAGAACCCCATCCCCAGGCTAACCGGTGTGACCAAAAGTGGCTGGCTACGGTGTCATCGTTCATTCATTATTTTAGTCTCATGCCCGCTATTTATGTAACCTATCCTCCTCCCTCCAGGGAAGTTCCAGGCCATAGAACTGGAGTAATTCCAAGCTCTTCTGAATTTTAATCGCATGAATACAACTTCTCTCTCTCTCTCTCTCTCTCTCTCTCTCTCTCTCTCTCTCTCTCTCTCTCTCTCTCTCTCTCTCTCTCTCTCTCTCTCTCTCTCTCTCTCTCTCTCTCTCTCTCTCTCTCTCTCTCTCTCTCTCCCTCCCTCCCTCCCTCCCTCCCTGTGTCTGTCTGTCTGTCAGTCTCTGTATGTCTCTCTGTGTGTGTGTGTGTCTGTCTGTCTGTCTGTCTCTGTATGTGTCTCTCTCTGTGTGTGTCTCTGTCTGTCTCTGTGTGTGTCTGTCTCTGTGTCTCTGTCTGTCTGTGTGTGTGTGTCTGTGTGTCTGTCTGTCTCTGTGTGTCTGTCTCTGTTTCTCTGTCTGTGTGTGTCTGTCTCTGTCTCTCTCTGTGTGTGTCTCTGTGTCTGTATCTCTGTCTCTGTCTCTGTGTCTGTGTCTCTGTCTCTCTCTCTCTGTTTGTGTGTCTGTCTGTCTCTCTGTGTGTGTTTCTGTCTCTGTGTCTCTGTCTGTGTGTGTGTGTGTGTGTGTCTGTCTGTGTCTCTCTGTGTGTGTGTGTGTGTGTGTCTGTCTGTCTCTCTGTCTGTCTCTGTCTCTGTGTGTGTCTGTCTGTCTCTGTCTCTCTGTGTGTGTGTGTCTCTCTGTGTGTCTCTGTCTATATGTTTCTGTCTCTGTCTGTCTCTGTGTGTGTGTCTCTGTCTCTCTCTGTGTGTGTGTGTGTGTGTGTGTGTGTGTGAGTGTATGTTTCTCTTCCCTCTCACGGAGACACATTTTTACTTTCTGAAGATACAGGTAGTCCTCGATTTACAACCCACAACTGAATCCAAAATTTATCTCATTAATTGGTTACGTGAACTTTGCCCCATTTTACAACCTTTCTTGCACCAGTTGTTAACTGAGTCATTGCCATTGTTAAGTTAGTGACACCGTGGTCAAGTGAATCTGGCTTCCCCATTGACTTTGCTATCAGAAGGTCACAAAAGGGGATCCCATGACCGTGGGATGCTGCAACCGTCATAAATATGAACCCCAGTTGTCAAGCATCCCAAATTTTGATCACATGACCTCGAGGACACTACAACGGCTGTGTGAAAAACAGTCATAAGTCAGGTTTTTTCCCCAAAGCCATTGTGACTTGGAACGGTCACTAAATGAACTATTGTAAGTTGAGGACTACCTGTACTCTCGTAATCAATTTTGAGCCAGGCCATTAAACGAATCGTTGTAAGTCGAGGACTGCCTGTAACTGGGATACTCATACATGGTCCGGAACTCCAGCTGGAGACGTTAAATCAGGGCACACACAGGAGCCCCTAAATTTACTTGAATCGCTTCACCAAAGGGTCATATGAGGACCCTTGTGAGAACTATGCGCAAGCAAAAATGTGGGAACGTTCCCGGCAAGGCAGCACATGCAGAAGATGCATCTTTCTTGTGATGCTAAGGGGGAACATCCAAGCAAGTCCATTCCACGTGAGGATGTGGAAATGTCAGCTGGTACCTTTGCAGTGACTTTTCCAAAATCAGGCACTTCCCTTGCGTTAAAGCCACAGGCAACCAGCTAGGACGCCGCCCCTCCCCACACGAAATCTGGACCAGATCCCTCCCATCCATGATAAAAATAGAGACGGGGCTCCAAGCAGCCGGGAGACGGTAGTCTTGGTTACCAGTTGCCGGGAGACGGCAACCTGCATATGTGATGCTGAAGGGGGAACCGGAGCCCAACCTTAGGAATCAGAAAAGCACATGCCGCACACTTCCTTGGCTTGCGAGCTTCTCCCCAACTATGGACCCCTTTCCTGAGAAGATCAAAGATGCTCTCCCCCCCCCACACACACACACAAACACACAACAGTATGTAAAACCTGGGTGTCCTTGGCGCAGTGTTTCTCAACCTTGGCAGTTTGTCGATGCGTGGACTTCCAACTAACTCCCAGAATGCTGGGGAATTCTGGGAGTTGAAGTCCACACATCTATAAGCTGCCAAGGTTTTGAAACACTGTCTTGGAGCATAATTTTATACAACCTTCTCACTCCCAGGATTCAAATAATCCTCTGATTATAGATGAGAAGTCAGAGTTCCTGAAGAGCACGCCTGCATGATTGAGGAAGCCGGATTAATGGCAAACATGCTATCATATCCCATTCAAAAAAAAAAACACGGATATGGTGCTTTACATGTGAAGCTTGTTAAGAGGAAGAGCTTTTGATGAGATTGGGAACAGGATAGATGCTCAGGCACATCTCGGGGGGAGGGGGGTCTTAGAAGGAGCAAGCGCAGCAGAGGGCGGGACCTCCGGGCCAAATCTGAGGACCCACAACCAATGGGGATTGCCAGATGACCATTTGGAGAACGATCTGCGACCAACTCCACAGCATCGAACATCTGGAGAACATCAAGGACTGGGCGAGCTTAAGCCAATCATGAATATATCAACTCACTCCAGAATTCTTGCTTTTTCAGAGCATTTTTTTTTATATATGCCTAGGGAGGCGAGCCACACACATTTTGTTTTAATGGTTTTTCCTTCAGTGGCTTATCTTTTTTCTGCAAGAAATGACCAGCTTTCCAAAATAAGCAAATGCATTATTATTTCAGTAGTCTGTAAGGTAGGGGTCCCCAACCCCCGGTCCGTGGGCCGGTACCGGGCCGCGGCATGCCAGCAACCGGTCTGCACAAACAAGCAAAGCCCCATCCGCGGGATGCAGGCAGCACACAAAACCACACAACTTCTGGTCCATGGAAAAACCTCTCTTCATGGAACTCATCCCTGGTGCTCAAAAGGTTGGGGGCCTCTGTGCTAAATCACAGAAGTATCTCAGCGTGTCTTTGGGACTCTGCTAAGGCACGGGATTACAGAAGAGAGTAACAAGAGTTGGAAGGTGCCTTAGAGGTCTTCTAGTCCAACCCCCTGCTCAACCAGGAGACCCTAGATCAGCAGTCCCCAACTCCCAGTCTGTGGACCAGTACCAGGCCACGGCATGCCAGCAACCGGTCCGCACAAACAAGCAAAGCCCCATCCGCGGGATGCAGGCAGCACACAAAACCACGCACCCTCCGGTCCGCGGAAAAACCTCTCTCCACGGAAGCGGTCCCTGGTGCCCAAAAGGTTGGGGACCTCTGCTGTTAAGGCACATGGCAGCTCTCTCTGACTCGGAGCATTCACACATGAGTGGGCTATACCTCCCCGTACAGGTAGTCCCTGACATATGACGAATCTGACGCTCACGCCTGGTCATCATCTACAGATGGTTGTTAAGTGAGACATGCCCGATTGCACAAGTGTTTTGCCATGGCTGTTAAGCGAATCTCTGCAGTTGTTAAGGGAGTTCCACATTCGTTAAGCAAATGAGGCTTTCCCCCCCCCCTTGACTTTGCTTCTCAGAAGCTGTTTGGGAAGGTTGCAAATGGCGATCCCATAACACTGGGCTGCTGCAATCTTCCGTCCTTTCAGAGCCGTTGTAACTTTGAACAGTCGATAAATGAATGGTTGTAAGTACAATGACGGCCTGTATCCCCAACCACTCTTCTACTACATGGAAAGTACCGAGATCCGAAATTCGGAGTTGCCATTTATATACAGGTAGTCCTCAACTTAACGGACACAAACGTGCCCCCAAATTGACGCTGGCTACGTGAGAAATTTGTCGAGTGGGTTTTGTCCCCGTTTTACGACTTTTCTTGCTGCATTTGCTAAATGAACCCCTGCAGCTGTTCAATTGGTAACGCGGTCGCTAAAGTGAGTCCGGTTTCCCCATTGACTTTGCTGGGATGGAAGGTCGCGAAAGGGGGTCCCGTGACCGCGGGACCGTCTTTAATGTGAGTCAGTTGCCAAGCATCCGAACGTAAATCGCGTGGACCCCCAAGGATGCTGCAACGGTCGTAAGCGTGAAAAATGGTCCCTAAGTCACTTCTTTCAGCACCGCTGAAAGTTCGAACGGTCGCTAAACTAACTGTTGTAAGTCGAGGACTAGCGGTGCAGCTAAAATGTGGAGCTGCACAAACACACACATACACACATACGCACGCACACACAGCTGGCAAATAGGTTTGGTTTTGTTTTTACTCTGAAGCCGGAACAGGGAAGCGGTTGTAAGCCCTGGAGCTGCACCGGCTGGAGGATAGATAGGTGAGCTTTGTCCTCCAGAAACACTTGGCCATATAAACAGATCCTCATGACCTCATTGCACCACTCTTCGCACAATCACGTGTCCTCTATGATGCTCCAGCTGGCTTACACTCAGATGCAGCAGCCCACGTACACCAATTATTATTTTTTTTTAAAAAAGGCAATGCCAAAAATGTACTTTTAATATCCAGCACTTACAGGAAACCGTACTATTAGGCCGCTGGCTGATTCAAGTGTCATGTTGTTCCCACAGGGGATTGGATAGATAGATAAATGTGCTATTCCCCCACATCATGCATTCACCCTCATGTGGACAGATAGAAATGTCCCTTTTCCAATAAAAAGGACCGTATACATTTCATCTCACAGTCCTGGTCTTTTAACAGATTATTTCTTTGATATTTCTCCCCCCCCCCAAAACGAGGGGCCAATGCAGAAGAGGGGAACCTTTTGATCTCCAGAGAAACCACATGAAATGTTTGGAAACCGAAAGGCTGCAACAGATGTGGCTGTATAACACATGTTGGCAGGGCTTTTATTTTTTTTCTCCCTTTCTTCTTTTGGGTTTTTTTTTTTTTTTTTAGGCTTTTAAACTTTTAAACTAGGGTAAGCTCGTCGTTTGAATGGCTTACATTATTTATTTCTGGCCTCAAAAGGGTGGGAAATTATACGGCTATTTTTTTTTTTATAGCAATGATCAGAAAGGGCTCCAGATGCTACAAAAAAAGTATGTGTGTGTGTGTGGGGGGGGGAATTGGGAACACACCAGCAAAGGATACAACAGTTTTTCCTTGCTGGTAACAGGAGGCAGATCAAAGCACTGGTCATTCTAGAATGGGACTTTTATACTGCTACTTTTCTCTCATCTGGTTTCCTTCAATAGATTGGATCACAGCTTAATATAAGTTCCAGAAAGCATTAAAGAGTTGCAGTACTGCTCTTTGGGGTACCTCTCTCTCTCTCTCTCTCTCTCTCTCTCTCTCTCTCTCTCTCTGTGTGTGTGTGTGTGTGTGTGTGTGTGTGTGTGTGTGTGTGTGTTTGTGTGTAAGTGCGGAGGCTTTCCAGTCTGTGTTGACTCTTGGCAATTGCCTGACCTCATCCCTGCAATTCTTTTGGCAATATTTCAGAAGTGCCACAGACTCCTTCCTAGACTGAGAAAAGATAATTGGCAGAAAGTCACCCAGCTAGTTTTCATGCCTATGGCGGGACTGGAACTCACAGTCTCCTGGTGATTGGCCCAAAATCACCCTGCTGGCTTTCATGCCTAAGGCGGGACTAGAACTCACCGTCTCCCGGTGATTGGCCCAAAATCACTCTGCTGGCTTTCATGCCTAAGGTGGGACTGGAACTCTCAGTCTCCCGGTGATTGGCCCAAAATCACCCAGCTGGCTTTCCTGCCTAAGGCGGGACTAGAACTCACAGTCTCCCAGTGATTGGCCCAAAATCACCCTGCTGGCTTTCATGTCTATGACGGGACTAGAACTCACAGTCTCCCGGTGATTGGCCCAAAATCACCCAGCTGGCTTTCATGCCTGTGACAGGACTAGAACTCACAGTCTCCTGGTGATTGGCCCAAAGTCACCCTGCTGGCTTTCATGCGTAAGGCGGGACTGGAACTCACAGTCTCCCGGTGATTGGCCCAAAATCACCCAGCTGGCTTTCATGCCTAAGGCGGGACTAGAATTCACAGTCTCCCGGTGATTGGCCCAAAATCACCCTGCTGGCTTTCATGCCTAAGGCGGGACTGGAACTCACAGTCTCCCAGTGATTGGCCCAAAGTCACCCTGCTGGCTTTCATGCCTATGACAGGACTAGAACTCACAGTCTCCTGGTGATTGGTCCAAAGTCACCCTGCTGGCTTTCATGCCTATGACGGGACTAGAACTCACCGTCTCCCGGTGATTGGCCCAAAGTCACCCTGCTGGCTGTGTGTTAAAAATGGGACTAGAACTCATGGTTTCCCGGTTTCTAGTCTGGCACCTCAACCAAACTGGCAAAAACTGTATCAGTGGGCACCATATTGACCAAAGATTCCTGTGCTGGATAAAGCATAGGAAGATATTGGCTAGCCACCCTATGAATGGCCTGGAAGAAAATTCTGAAAGATCCAATCACCTTTCACTTTATAAAAACTTTCCCAGCCCAAGAGAATTCCTCTTCATCCCTGGCAGATTGCTATTTACAGGTCTTCAATATTAACCTATGACAAACAGTGAACCAAATGGATTTCCTTGGCCCTTCATTAACCAAACAAACGAACATTAACCAGCATGGATGCTCTCTTCAGTTTTGCTGCCCGGAACTATGCAAGTGGCTACGGGGTCCCCAGCATGTCCACCCATATAATTGTCACTCTTATCTCCTTCAAGCATAAACAGAGAAGCAAGCAACTCAACCTGGAAAAACTAACAAAACCATCCCCAAGACATTCGTTTCCCATATCGTATATATTGTATTTTGGGGGGAAATTGCCTCTGTCATCTCTGGAAGGCCGAAAAAAGACCTGTTTGGGTCCTGCTTTCAATCATAACCGAAGAAACCGAAGATAAAAATCCAGTTGAGCTCTGAACACACCAATACTACACTTATCAAATAGGTTTTACNGCCTGGCGTAGTTTGATTAAGTTTGATTATGTTTTAGTGGGGGTTTTGTATGGGGTGTTTTTAGAACAGGCCTGTCATTTAATTTGATTTTAGCATAGAAATTATTTATTTATTATTGTGGTTTTTAGTATCGCCTGTTCACCGCCCTGAGTCCCGTAAGGGAGATAGGGCGGTATATAAATTTAATAAATAAAATAAATAAATACCTAGTCTTTCCTTTTTCCAGTAGACAGAGGAGGACAACGTTGAAAAACTGTCTCCCAACAAATGATTCTAATATCACAACTTCAGCTGGGTGTAGCAACCCTAAAGTCCCAGGTTTTGGAAGAGAAATCTTGTTTTTCCCATCCCCCCAGCTTTTACTATAGTTCAGGGGTCTCCAACCCCAGGTCCGTGGACCGGTACTGGGCCACGGCATGTCAGCAACCGCTTCGCACAAACAAGCAAAGCTCCATTGGTGGGATGCAGGCAGCACACAAAGCCACACACCCTCCGGCCCGTGGAAAATCCTCTTTCCACGGAACCGGTCCCTGGTGCCCAAAAGGTTGGGGGCCTCTGCTCTAGTTAACGTACTTACTCTCTCCACCACCTTTGTGGAGGAGGCTAGTGTACGTGATAGTTTACAAGAGACGGAAAAAAAACCGAAAGGATTGCCCAAAGCTGCGTACGGGAGATTTGAGAAAAAGAGAACCTTTCGTACACAGCTCTCCAAAATCCAGTCCACTAAGGAAAACCAGACTTTAAAAAAAAGAAAAAAGGAAAGGAAAAAAAAAGAGAGATTAATAGCCTGTTGAGGCCGATAGAGAAGGAATGCAGAACTGACAATTCTATTTCAGTTGCAGAAAGTTGTTCCCTCTTTGAACAGCTTGCTTTTTTTTTTCTGGCTTTCTGCAAAGGAAATCAGCGCAGCTTTTCGTACCACGGACACCGAGCAAGGTTCCAGCTTGTATGGGGTCTTTGGACAAGCCTTATGCCAAAAAAAACAAAAAGCAGTTGTCAGAACCGCTCGGAATTCTGGAGCTGGAATATGGAAACTCAAACAAGATTTCCATGGGACTCCAGCAATCCCCCCCTCGTACTACCCCCCCCACCCCGTACCTCGGAACGGGACAACTTGCTATAGCCACAGGAGAACTCGCCGTGGGACAATTTAACAATTCCATTTAATTATTTAAAATAAACAAAAAATATCTCATTTTTTTTCGTCATTCCCGTTTCATTTTGTTCCTCCTTTGGCATTCCACCATTTCATTGATATTAAGGCAGGGGTCTTCCAACTTGGCAACTTTAAGACTTGTGGACTTCAACTCCCAGAATTCCTCAGCCAGCCCCCTGGGAGGCTGGCTGAGGAATTCTGGGAGTTGAAGTCCACAAGTCTTAAAGTTGCCAAGTTGGAAGACCCCTGTATTAGTGTAACTCTTTGTCCTGTGGCCAGCAAGCTACACCAAATGGCCATAGAGCCCTTGCACCTTTCCCCAGAGCCACTATGCAGTTTGGGTGAAAAACTGTTTAATTTTGAGCACGGAGGGACGGGAAAAAAAATGAAATAAACACAGAGCGGCAAATGCAACAACACCCGAAGACAAAACTCAACGGAACGGAGGAAGCCCCGAAGCTTACCTGTCCCAGGTCGTCCCATGATGATCTCCTTCTTGGGAGTCGGGTGGCTGGTGTACTCTCCAGGGACAAGGAGAGGCAGGAGGGCAGCTGGGGAGGGGTGGAAGGCCACAGGCTGAAAGGGGGAGGACACACTGAAAACCGGCGGGGCTTGTTCGGGGACAGACACTACGCTAGGCTGGCTGGAAGGCAGAGTTCGACCCACGTTGATGGGCACCGGCATTTGCAACTGCCCTTTGCCCGCCAGGTGTTCCTTGGAGCCGGCTTTCCCCATCCTTGGGCTGCCCCCTCGGCTCTCCAGCGGCTTCTCGGTGAACTTGGAGGGCAGCGGGACGTCGGGGTTGCGCACAATCACGGGGGAGTCTCTCTGCACGGCAGGCACCCTCCTCACGGTGGGGCTTGGATCGGAGGTCAGTCCAGCGGGCGGAGGCACCAGCAAGAGCGGGGAGGCCTGCTGGGAGCGCGAGGAAAAGGGCCCAGCGCCCGCAGGTGACACGGCCCGGAAGCCCGCCGGGGTGGAAGGGGTAGGGGTGTGGGTAATGGATTCCACGCCCGAGTCAAGACTGTCGTTCTTGTGGAAGTCCGCCGCTGAGCTGGTGCTGCTGTGGTGCGACTCGGCTTTCCGTTTACTCGGACTCATTGGCACGGTGAAGGTAAGGTTGGTCTGAAAGCTGATGCCCGAATGATGGCGCTCCCGGGAGGTGGCGTGGTGCAACATCTCGGGGCTCAGCACGGCACCCCCGACTCCCTTCGGGGTGCTGGCACTCACGTGGCGGCTGCGAGCAGTGGCCCGCTGGATTACGGGTGAAGCATTAATGGGGCTGAAATTGGCTGGGCGGAAGCCAAAGAGAGGGGAAGGAGAGGGGGAGGGGGCAGGGGAGAAGGGTGATTGGTTGGAGACCGGCGAGAAAGACGGGGTGCCCGAGCGGGAGCTGCCCAGGGACACCAGCATGACGGCAGCTTCGCACTCATCAAACTCAAAGCGCGACAAATCGGCAGGAGCCACCAGCCGAGGCCGCGAGTCCCCGCGGGCACTGCTGGCCTCACTGTCTCGCGAAGTTTCGTCCCAGTCAAATTCGGCGCTGCCCTCACGCAAACCACTGGCTCGGCCTTCCGAGAGGCTTTCCATTTCCTTGGTGCGCATGGAGAGGTGACGCGAGCAGTAACCCCGCCGCTGGGACTCCTTCATGCAGCCATCCCGTGAGCAGAGTCGGCGCCACTGCTTCCCGTTGAACTTCTTGCGGATGCCGTTGGGGGTACACACCACGTCCCCTTTCTTGTACTTCTGCTGGGCGGCGGTGAGGGGCGTCCGGGAGCGAGAGGAGCCCGGCGTGCTGCACTTGTCCACGGACATCACGCTGCTGCTGCGGCTTCCGCTGGCTTCCGGACTCAGCAAGGGCGATCGCTGCTCAGGAAGGCGAGGGAAGGCTGGCGACTTCGGAGGGGAGAGGATCTGGGGTGGCACCACCATGGACTTCTCCTCTGCCCGCACCCCAGCACTGATCTTGGATACTTCGGCGTCTTCGGGCTGCTTGGGCTCAGGGCACGAGAGAGCCAGAGCTACTTCCTCTGGCTCTGGCAAAGGCATCATCGTTTTGGGCGGCTTGTTGTCTTCAGAAGGATTGTCACAATGCCATGGGGAGCGCAGGAGGCGCAGGGCCGAGCGGGGCACCCAGGCGGAGTCCTTGCAGGTGGCACTGGCACTTCCAGGGAGAACCACAGAATGGTTGAATCGCACATTGTAGGAAGCAGGCTTGACACTGACTTCCACCACCGTGCCTTCCTGGTAAGCTGTCTCCTCGGGGTCCACACAAGCACAGACCGGGGTACCCACAGTCAAAGCCCCAGGGGGAGGGGGAGCGTCCAGCACAATATCCACAGCCGCAGACCCCAGGGCCCCTTCGTAATACGCTGTGACCCGGTCTGCCACAAACTGCACCCCCAAGTCCTGCCCTCGCCTGACCTGCTTCACAATGGCTGGCTGGAAGAGTCCTTCCCGCTGAGCCAGCACCCGCTGGGAACGCAGCTGGCGCAGGTCGTAGGCGCTGGGGGGCGTCGCCCACACGCTTCCCACCCCCTTGTCATTCTCATCCGCAGAGTGCTCGCTGGCCGTGTCTGTGCTGGAAGACGGACAGCGGCGGGGCTCCTCCTCCAAGGCGATGGCTACGTTCTCGCTGCCGTTCGATTCTTCACCGCCGGGGTACTTCCGGCATGGCGCCCGTGACTTAAACGTAGCCGTCTTGCGGTTCAAGGAGGCTTCTGTCCCGCAGGCCTCGGGCCCCACCTGTGCTTCACCTTCGGGCAGTTTGTAGGGGTCATCGTGAGCTCCGGCCAAGTCCCGCAGGCTGGGGTCCATCTGTACTTGCATGCGCCGGGCACCCAGAAAAGCTGGGGGTTGGTCAGGCGTCTCCTCTCCTCCTGCTCCTCCTTCAGGCGTGGGGCCCTCGTCAATGGCGGTCTTGCGCTTCTGAGTTTTGGCTCGGGTGGAAGGTGGAGAGCGGCTGCAGCTGCTGTTACTGGAAGAGGAGGAACTGGCAGCCTTTCTCACTGGTTTCATCTTCCTCCCAGGCTGGGCATAGACTCAGGGAGCTAAGAGGAAAAAGACAAGACGGAGGTTACTGGGCCATCCTCCTCTCTATCACTCCCCTGTAATCGGATTTCTCCAACCATCAACTTAATCCTTCCAGCTCGAGAAGTCTGAATTTTTGGTTTTAAAGCGGACACGTTTTGAAATGTGAACCAACTAACGGTCCTGCTTGAGCCATAAACCACTCATTTAATAAACACGTACTTTCTCGGCTGTTCGTCCACGTCTAAGGACTCGCTTTGGACTCTGTGATTCTCATCCAATTCCTTTATCCTGAACTTTATTCTAAACTTCAAACTTGTAAGGAGGCCTCAATTCTAGCCTGGGAGCTGGAAATAAATAAGGATGCACCCTTTGAACAAGCTGCACATTCTATAGAAATACCAAAAGACATTATGCAATAATATCTATAGGCAGGCAAAGAGGGGGGGGGGTATTTATTTATTTATATGTTAACCCATCCTAAAGGGAGAGGGTGGCGGTCCAGGGACTTGGCTCCTGCTGAAACAAGCCAAGAATTGATTTAAAATAAATCTTGGGATTTATGTGCTAAATAAAAACACATTTTCAAAAGATACAAAAATAAGGTGACATACAGTACATACAAACAGAGAGAGAGAGTTCTATTTTATTCAACATCAGGAGTTCCAGCACTTTTAATATTAGATACCAATTCAGTGTCAATGTAAGTACAGGAGAGATTACAACTTCCATTGTTATGTTCAAAATATCCCAATAATGTGGATTTAGCTTGGTGTCTACCTGAACCCACCCTTTCTGGTTACAAACCGTGACTTATAGCTTAGCACCCATCCACTGTAGCTTATTGCATCATGAGTAAAGCAAACAATGGCTTGGTATGAGATATGAAGCCGATCTTTAACTGCATTTCGAATCATGCAGAAACACCTAAGATATATATATATGTGTGTGTGTAGTGCATCTAGGTAGGAACAAATGTGATCCTTAACACTGGTGATTCTGCTGAAGGACATCCCTGGAGTTCAATGAAGTCCCAAAGAGTGAACTGCTTTCTCCAATATTAATTATAATCTATATAAAATATTAGAGAGTCTGTTTGCTCTAGCGGTTAAGGCACCAGGCTAGAAAGCAGGAGACGGTGAGCACTAATCTGACCTTAGGCATGAAAGCTGGCTGGGTGCCTTTGGTGACTTTAGTCCCTCTCTCTCTACCCAACCTTCCTCACAGGGTTGTTGTTGTGGGGAAAAATAAGGAGGAATGTGTCTTGGATGTGTTCCTTGCTGCGATTTGTTTGTCAAGATAATGAAGGGATGGGGAAAAAATAAATAGCTCAAAACTAGCCATTTTCTTCGCACTTTAACAAAGCTCATTGACTCTCTCATTCATTCCCTATCAACCTTGGCCCAACGGAGAAGATTCTAAATTTTATAGGTTTAAGCTTATAGGCAAGGTTGGAGGAACTTAATTCATTCCTGAGAGTAAATGGCAGCAGGGAAGGGAATAAATACAGAACTGTTTGGAGGCCTCCCAAAGCGTCCTGAATTCCTATCTCCTTGCTGGCCAGAGAGGAGGAGGGTGCAAAGGAATGCAGAATGGCTGCAACCCATCTTCACAAGTTAGTCAAGTAGAGACAGAGGCCAAATTTCTTTCCTTTCCCCCCACCCTACCTCCAAAAAAAAAAAAAGCGCCAACGGAGGGGAGGGGGAAGAGACAGAGTCTTCCTGGAAAAAAAGCAATCTAAGGATTGACTCTACAATATTCCTAAGGTTATCACTTGAAACCTCCTCCTTCCAGCTTGCGAAGATCAGCTGTTGGCGAAGAGAAAGGACCGCGGATGTGATGCCAGTGGCCCTTCTAAGCTTCCAATCAGTTCCATGTGTTCAGTCTCCTTGCCCCCCTTTTCCTTAGGGGTCCGGCCTGAGCCTGGCCTTTCTTTAATGCACAGAATTCTGTGCATGCTTAGAGGCATTCTTTCTCCGTTACATCACATCTCCTTGGCATCTACTTCAGATTCTTTGCAACTCGGGGGGGGGGGGAGGCTTGCAAACCAATGCAGCCCCGGCATTCCTCGTCACAGCCCTCCCCCAGCCCCAAATTCCCCAGTTGGGAAAATCTCTCCGGAAGGGATTTTCCAGAGTCACCACCACCACCGTCTTATTCTTGCTGCCCGCCTTAGCTTGTGCCATCTTTCCTCCTCCTCCTCCTCCTCCTCCTCCTCTTTCAAAAGCCAACCCTGAATCCCCTCCTCCAGCAGGTGACCTTGCTCACTTCCTCCCCCCCCCCCAACACCCTCCACCTTCAATGCTTTCCAAAAGCTGCGATCCTTCTCTTGGATCTTATGGATCCCTCCCTCCCTCCCCCCCCAATTCTGCACTTCGGGAAGACCCTCCCATATTATGCAACTCCTCCACTTACCAGCCTCTCCGTCCCACTCCTGCTACAGGCAGGCACCGGCCGAAGCTTCCCTGTCAATCCCTCTATCCCATAATAACTGGGATTGGGTCTCAGCTTGGCACCTTGCCTCCTCGGTGCCATCCCATAATAAACATGCCTGCGCTCGCTCGCTCGCTCGCTCCCTCTCACGCACACACACATCCAAACAGACACGCAAGCCAGCCCCTGCATTCTGATGGGGGGAAAGGGGCAAAGTTGGGGGCGCTCCTGGATTCAAACCCCCCCCTTTTTTGGGGGGGGGGCAAAGGGCTGTCCCAGCTCTGCAGGTCCTCTTTGGGGCGAACCATTAAAACTTGTGGGGAGAGTGGGGAATGCCCCGGGTGCCAGAGTTGGTGCCTCCCCAACATAATTGGGGAGGGGGACACACAAATCAATAAAGTTGGGTCTGCCCTGTATCCCTTCTCCTACTTGGAAAGGTTCCGGGTGCAGCTGTCTCCTTCTGCAGATCTTCCCCTTCCCCCTCCCCCCCCCGCCCTTAGTGGGAGGGGGGTGTTAAAGTTGGCACCTCCCAGCCCCCTTACCTGAACGGTTCCCCCTTTTCCAGAGTGCTTTAGCAGAGCCAAAGTCTGTATCCCGGAAATCTTGGAACAGTTCGACTCCCCCCCTCCCCTTTTCCCCCCGATGGTCCAGCCCGAGCCCCTCTCGGCCCCTCCGAGCCCCTTTTACTCCAACAGACAAAATGGTGAATGAATCTGGACCAGCTGGAAGAGCCGCCCAATCAGCCGCCACAACTCGGTGACAGATTTTCGCCGCAGCCAATGACGCCTCACGGCAGGTTTCGCCTGCCCCACCTCCCGAGACAGGCAGCAAGCGCCGCCTATCCGCGCTGAAGAGGGCGGGCTGTACCGTTCAAAGGACTCCTGCCCCTCCCTGGAGAGGAACACTTACAGTAACCTGTGAAAAGGCGTCTTCAGGAAGCAGGGGAGGAAACTTAACATACAGTAGCCAATAGGGACGAAGAGGTGGAGCCAGAAGACAGACTTGTTTACCTGGCGCAAGGCGAACAGGAAGAAGGAACCTACTCTAAGCCTCACGGGACATGTAGTTTCTCCAGGGCTCCCTTCTTTAGCTGCTTAAGCAGTTCTGCTCGCCCAGAAAAACTTTAATTCCCAGAAGGTACCGCGAAACGAGGCTGGGCGAAAGGGAGAGAGTCCGACTTTGTGGGACTTGTAATTTTGCGCCTTATCCTTCCTATCGGGAACGACACCCCTAAGGGAAGAAAAGACACCAACTCCCATGTTGCACCAGGGCAAAGCCATTCCCGTCTTCGAAATGCTGGGGCGCGCGCAAAGCCTCACGGCCGTAGTAGTCACGGAGCCCACAAAGTGTTACAGAAGAAACCAGGAAGTTCTCCTAGACGGAGGAACAACTCCCAAGATGCAGCGCGCACCGCGGCTCTTGAAAAGGGGAGATGCCGGATATTTCGCGCGAGCGAAAATCCTTCAGGAGCGGCGCTTAAGAGCGGGCAAGTGGAAGAACGCGAGAGCGAAAAGACTAGGACACCCATCATGCTTTGAGGAAACAGAGCTCCTGGACAAGCCCAGACCCGGCGCGCGGGTTCCATGGGAAGTGTAGTCCGCAGCGGCGACCCTTCCTTCCGATTTCCTGGGGACTTCCCTATTGGAGAACTACGACTCCCATCAGGCTATGCGGGTTACCTCGAGTCCGTCCCCTCCCCCCTGCAGGACCGCAAAGTACAACTCCTGAGGTGAGGGAAGGTAGACTTCGTTCCCCTCAGAAATCCCCTCACGGGAGGGCTCATTTGAATCCTATTTGCATGTCATTAGCATATGCATCAACTTACCGGCGGTCCGCTCCTGGCCTGTCTTATCCCGGCCGGGCCTCTTGCGCTTCCCCTCAGCAACAGAGGAGCCAGCGCCGACAACGCCGCGACCAATCAGCGCCCGGACCGGGATCCCCTTTCCCCCACGTGGGGATGGAGAGGCGGGACCAACAGCAGCCAATCCTGACCCGGGGCGGCCGAAGAATGAGGTCATCATGGTGCAGTTGGATTGGGCGCTGTCGCTAAGGTCGGCGGCCAATCAGAAAACGCTTCCAACAGGACAAGAATGGGCGAGAACTCGGGAGTTGAGTGTATTTGGCAACGTGGGAATGAGGCCGTTCTTCGGAGTTGGGGGTTTCTCGCCTGCGCTCGCGTGTGCATGGGTTGCTTTATTCCCACCTCCTCTTCTTTTTTTCCCCCCTTTCTTTTCTTATTGCCTAAAGTCAACGGGGACAGTGCTCTTTTAGCCCGCGGTTGTGCGCGATCCTTCGAGGGGATGCATAGGGCGATCGTGGCAAAAACGTTACCCGAAGGACCTTATCGCCTAGTCCTGCTCTGCCCAAACAGGAGTGGAGTGTGTAGAGAAAGTGCACGTGGGACTTTGGAAGGCAACCCAATTCCCAGGACTGCAGTTCTGGGACACTTGCAGGAAGAGAGGAGAAGTTCCAGCCCTTGTATCTCTTTTAATGTTTGGGCTGTGTCCGTATAGAGCAGGGGTGTCCGACCATTCCAACTTTAAGACTTGAGGACTTCAACTCCCAGAATTCTCCATGCTCCTAGGGAATTCTGGGAGTTGAAGTCTACAAGTCTTAAAGTCACCAAGGTTGGACCCCCTCCCCCCCAGTATAGAGGAATGGATGAATGTTCCCTAGCAATCGTAATTAAAGTACTTTTATGGGTTGCATTTATACCCCAAGGAATTCACCTTGCTGCTGGGGAATTCTGGGAGTTGAAGTCTACAAGTCACCAAGATTGGACACCCTTAATGTAGAGAGAGGGATGAATATGCCCCAGCAATCAGAAGTAAAATGGTTGCGTTTATACCCCCCTTTCCCACTCTCCTTCCCTCAACCCTCCATCTACTACAAGTATGCACCCGTTTCCTCCGAGATCTGAGTGCATTGTGTTGATCCTCTCATTCTATCTTCACAACAACCCTGGGAGGTAGGATAGGAGACCAAGTGGGGACTATTTGCAAAGCTACCCTTTTTGGGGTATGTGGCTTTCCTTCCATTGCTGATCTTTTATAAATTCTGGTCTTAGGTGGACGGCACAGATTTTTGCTAGAAATGTGGCAAGTGGGTGAATTGCAGAGTATAGCACGGAAAGGGAATTAATGTATGGGAGATACAGAGGTGCACAAAAGCCTGATCTGGAGACCTGGGATTTTTCCAGATCTTGAGGGCGTGAGTTGTTGGTGCAACCCCTACAACTAGGATTTGCGACTGCTTGTTTCAGACACTGTAGCGCAGTGCCTCTGAGCACACAGAATGGCCTGTTCCCATCACCACCACCTTGCCTTAAGGGATCCTGTGTATAAAGCTTTGCCAAAGTTGCCAAATGACTTGAGGGCGAAGTGCTACTTACTATTGGCAGGGAATGCAAAAAAAGTGCTTTGAAGTTGTAATACAAAGTTCTCCGGTCTGCAAGCTTCTCTGCTTTGGGATAGAAAAGAAATACAAAAGAGTCCTTAACTTACAATCGTTTGTTTAGAGAGGGTTCAAAGTTACGACGGCACTTTGAAAAAAGCAACTTAGGATGGGGTCCTCGCACTTATAACCACTGCAGCATCCCCCCACCATCGCATGTTCAAAATTTGGGTGCTTTGACAGCCGGCCTGTATTTACGAGGGTTGCAGCGTCTCAGATCACATGATCCCCAAGCGTCTCAGACCACATGATCCCCATTTGTGACGTTCTCGGGCCCGGTTTCTGACAAGTGAAGTCAAAGGGGGAAGCTGGATTCGCTTAACGACCGTGTGATTCATTAACGACTGCAGCGATTCACTTATTTGTGGCAAAAAAAATAAATCATAAAATCAGGCGTGCCTCACTTAGCAACTGTGTCGCTTAGCAACGGAAATTCTGGCTCCAAGTGTTCTCATAAGCCAAGGACGTGCTCTAGGCAGGTATCAAAAATGGAGCACTTTCTCTGGCTTTATATCCATGTTTCTTACCAATCCTGCTCCATGCGAAACATTTTGAACATACAAAATGGGTAAAAAGTTACAGGCGAGAAGCAGAGATGTGAGAATCTGCAGGGAGGGGATTTGTCCAAGTTGCTTGTTAGTTGTCTGTCCATGTGTGAATGATCCCAGTGGTTAGCAAGGCAGGGAAACATACTCACTGTAGTAAATTTGTTTGTGGATTCAGGTGTGGTTTATCTAGAATAAGTATGGCAACGGCTAGACCTGGCCAGTTTCTTACTAGCTGGAGGCTACATTTTTGGAAAGAAAGAAGCTATAATGAGATAAGCTTCTGTAGTCCTCAACTTACACTGTGTAACCACAATTGGGACTGGAAAATTCAGTGTTAAGCAATATAATCATTAAGTAAGACATGATTTGCAACTTTTCCTCTTGGCTTCCCCATTGACTTTGTCAGAAGCCAGCTGGGAAGGTCACAAATGGAGAACACGTGACCCTCGGGATGCTGAATCACCATAAAGGCAAGCCAGGTATCCAGATTGTGATCACATGGGTTGTGGGGAATGCTGTGATGGTCGTAAGTGTGAGGACCAGTAGTAAGTCACTTTGTTAGTGCCACTGTTGCTGAATGAATGGTCGTAAGTAGAGAACTGCTTTAACCAAGCCAAGTAAGTGAGGAAATGTCACGTCATCTGGGCCAGATTCTCGGGGTTATTTCCCTGGGTTTGGAAAAGCAGTTTATATTCTTTGATTATGCTTATTTTAAGGGTTAAGCTGCTGCTGCTGCTTTCAGGGAGATCCTGCTTCCAAATTTTGGAAACCCACGTTGCCGATGATCAGACGTTGTGATCAGAATGCAATAATGAGACTCAATGCAAAAATGACAGAAGGAGGGCTGTGTAAATAGTTTACAATGGCAAAATGTCTAAAGGAATCTGGTAGCATATTTTCCAGGGTGGTTTTTTTTAATTGAAAGGCATACAGGTAGTCCTCGACTTACGACAGTTCATTTAGTAACTGTTCAAAGTTACAACGGCACTGAAAAAAGTGGCCCGGGACCTTTTTTCACACTGACTACCGTTGCAGCTTCCCCAGGGCCACGTGATTGAAATTCAAACGCTTGGCAACTGATTCCTATTTATGACGGTCGCAGCGTCCCAGGGGTCATGTGATCCCCTTTTGCGACCTTCGGACAAGCAAAGTCAGGGGTAGGCAACCTTGGCTCTTTTATGACTGGTGGACTTCAACTCCCAGAATTCCTGAGCCAGCATGGCTCAGCTTGGAAACCTCTCCCTTTCCCCTCAGCGTGGCTGGCTCAGGAATTCTGGGAGTTGAAGTCCACAAGTCATGAAGGGGCCAAAGTTTCCCTCATGCTGGCTCAGGAATTCTGGGAGTTGAAGTCCACAAGTCATGAAGGGGCCAAAGTTTCCCTCATGCTGGCTCAGAAATTCTGGGAGTTGAAGTCCACAAGTCATGAAGGGGCCAAAGTTTCCCTCATGCTGGCTCAGGAATTCTGGGAATTGAAGTCCACGAGTCATAAAAGAGCCAAGGTTGCCTACCCCTGAGCAAAGTTAATGGGGGAGCCCGACTGACTTAGCAACCGTGTTACTAAACAACTGTACTGATTCACTTAACTGGGGCAAGGGAGGTCGTAAAATTCACATAACAACGTTCTCTCTTAGCGACAGAAATTTGGGCCTCGATTGTGGTTGTGAAACGAGGACTACCTGTACACTTCCGAATAAAAAGTGTGAGTTGTAAAAGGGCTCCAATGCTCCTTTTGATTTTTTTAAGGCGATCAGTAGCTGTAGGGGCTCCTGGTTTCAATCCCAAGCTTAATTCAAACATGGGTTTTATTTTATGGTGTCTATTCTGTTTCTTAAGCGTAGGTATTTTGGAAACTTTCCTTGCAAACGGAATGATTGCCGTGCGCGCACACCCAAAAATCCTTTGTTCACAAGCCTCTCAGGTGACCAGGAGTCTAGACATGTACAAACTGATTCTGCCCTGTGTGCCTTTTGGTTTGCCTTGGCTGCAGACAAGTGGGGAAAAATATCTTGAAAGGTTTGAAAATATGCAGCGCTTTAAAAACACACCGTTGATGCAGTCAAAGCCGATACAGGCAAAAGAAAACATAAGGATTACTGTGCCCCGACTTTTGTTAAAGTTGCTGTTTCGGCTTGCAACATTCAGCAGCTTTAGAGGCGGTGCAAAATGTTTATTTAAGCGATATATCGTAGGATCATTGTCAATATGCAAAGGTCAAGATGTAGGGTAATAAAAGCCACTTTAAATTTCTTAACAATGAATCATTTGTATGCATGTTGAGATAGATCTGTTTGCTGTGTGAAGTCAAGAGTTTTTTGGTTTTTGGTTTTTAATCCTGCCATGTCTAAAAGGGGAGATGGATCCTGCAGTATAGAGGTAGAGAATACCTGGATTGGGGTAAAATATTTTGCACATCATAGGTACCAATCCTCAGTCTTAAATTTAGGAAGTCCATCGTCTCTTGATGGAAATCCGTAGGTTGATTTTGAATAGAAATTGAAATTCAATATCTGGAACGGGCGGGGAACTTTGGCCCCTTCATGACTCGTGGACTTCAGTTCCCAGAATTCCTGAGCCAGCATGGCTCAGCATGGAAACCTCTCCCTTTCCCCTCAGCATGGCTGGCTCAGGAATTCTGGGAGTTGAAGTCCACGAGTCATAAAAGAGCCAAGGTTGCCCACCCCTGATCTGGAGGATTCATGTTCTCAGATGTGGTACAGGTAAAATCCTCTATGTATGACTACAATTGGGCCAAAATTTCCACTGCTAAGCAAGACAGCTGTTTAAATTAATGACGTCCAATTTTATGGCCTTTTTTTGCCACAATTGTTAAGCAAACAACAGAGTTGTTAAACGAACACAGCTTCCCCCATTGGCTTTGTCTGTCGATCACGTGACCCTGTAACCATTGTGACGACATGTCAGTTGTTGAGTTATCCTGTAATGGTGGGGACGCTGCAATGGTCATAAGTGCAGGGTTTTAAGTCACTTTTTCCAGTGCTGTTGTAACTTCCAGCGGTTGCTAAACAAATGGTTATAAGCAGTGGTGGGATTCAAATAGGTGAAAAACCAGTTCTCTGATTGGATGCCACTTCTGGAAGTCCATTCTGGGTCTGGGCAACAAAAAATTAGCTACCGGTTCTGCCAAAGTGGTGCGAACTGGCTGAATCCTACCACAGGAAGGAAGGAAGGAAGGAAGGAAGGAAGGACGGAAGGACTGAAGGAAGGAAGTGGTGGGATTCAAATATGTGAACAACCGGTTCTCTGTGTGGATGCTGCTTCCGAAAGTCCATTCTGGGCCTGGGCAACAAAAAATTAGCTACCAGTTCTGCCGAAGTGGTGTGAACTGGCTGAATCCCACCACTGGTTATAAGTCAAAGACTATCTGCAGTTTCAAAATGTTGGGGGTGGGTTTCCCCTTAAAGTTAAAAGGAAATCAACAGAATTGCAACCAACAACTGGAAATAATAGATCCCCCCCCCCACAATTCTGAGTCTTGGCAAATTTCCAACCTTGCGGCATTCCAGAACTGGTCCTGCAACATCCTCTCGTACTTTTTCCAAACAAACACTATTGATGCTGTAATGGCCGTCCCAGAAGGAAGAATGCGGCTTTTATTTTAGAAACTCAGTTCCATTTATATCATATTTTCCACTTTGCTTTCTTTTGTGATTTTGACCTCCCCCAACTGGAAGGAGGAAGAAAAAAAAAATCCTCGCCCTGTTAAGTCTCTTCTTACAAAGAACCAGACGTGGGATTTCTGCCGTGTTGAGTCAAGATTCGAATCTTGCCGTCCCTAATCGGCAAAACAGAATTGTTCCCTTCGTGTCCACGCGGGCCGAAGGGAAGTTCACGAAAAATATACAGTTCTTACATTGGGAACCGGCTGCAGTCAAAGGCCAGTATTTGCAGTTAAGGAATTAAAAAGACGCTGTGTATCATAAATCAATCCGGTAGCACCTTTTCCTATTAGCCTATTTTATTAAAAAGCAGAAACATCTACACCGCAGGGGTAGTCAACCTTGGCTCTTTTATGACTCGTGGACTTCAACTCCCAGAATTCCTGAGCAAGCACAGCTGGCTCAGGAATTCTGGGAGTTGAAGTCCACGAGTCATAAAAGAGCCAAGGTTGACTACCCCTGATCTACAGGATCTGTCTTCAGACAACAGGCTAGGCTAAAATGGATTTGGGTAGGGGGTCCAGTTCAACACATTGTGCAAACCGTCCTTCTGTTAAGGGGTGAAGGTGCTTGATCAGAACAGAGAGAGGCTGACCCCTGGGTTACTTTGGATCAGTCCCTCTCAATCCCATCTACCTTACAGGGTGGTTGTTGCAGGAATTAAGAGGAAGGGGCACCGTGCCTGCCTCTTTGAGCCTCTGCATGGGACGGCGGTCAAATAAATAAGAGTTTGGCACAGTTGCACACTCTTGTAACTAGGCTATTCTTCCTTTTTTGCCTGCCAGACCTTATACAAATTAGTATAAGTATATACTTATACAAATCAATTATGAATGCTTATTTTGACTATCTTGCACTTAACGAAACGTTCCCAAACCAACCCACAAGCTCGGAGAACGAACTTTCACCCTCATCCTACACCCCAGTCGCCACTATTGCATACTTTGCACTTATTCCTCCCAAATGGATTAGGGCCATCGATCAATGGTTGACAATGACCTCTGAAGCCAGACTGTAATCACAACAAGGCCGTCGTGCCAATCAATTACGTCCAAAGCCGGCAACAAAACCTTGCTAGCGGCAGGCCGCAAGAGCCCACTGCTAAATTACTGCAGTCATTCAGAAGCCAGAGTCGCTTTACTATCGGAAGGTTACCCATCCAGTTCCCGTGCCTTGGCAGAAAAAACAATGACCGCCACCGAATACATATGTTACTTATATGTAAGGGTGTAGGTCAGTGATGGCGAACCTTTTAGAGACCGAGTGCCCAAACTGCAACCCAAAACCCACTTATGCATCGTCGGGTGCCGGGTGAGCGTGGCCTATTGGGTGGGTGTAGCCCATTGGGTGGGTGTAGCCCATTGGGTGGGCGTGGCTGCAGTGGTAACGGCAGACTGGGTGGGACTAAAAAGTTCAATCAATCAATTCCAACTTTGCGAGATCTTTTTTTTCCCCCGCGAGAAGTTGAAATTGATCGATTGACCCCTTTTTTTTTTTGCACACGGCAGCGGAGGCCTAAAGCGAAAAGGTTTTATAAAACCCAGCTGAAGGCCTAGGACTGGGGTGACGGCGCGCGTGCCCACAGAGAGGGCTCTGAGTGCCGCCTCTGGCACCCGTGCCATAGGTTCGCCACCACTAGTGTAGGTCTAGAGTAGACATACGTTGTATATAGTATCTTTTAAACGTGTGTCTTGTATGTGTACGCTTTTGAGAGGAAGCAACTAAATTTCATTTTTAATGTTCCATTGTGCCCACAGGAAAAAGTGACAATGAAGGTTAAAGGCTACAGGGAGAAGAAAACGTGTCAAAGGGTCATTCCTGCAAAAACCCAGGATGGCTGCATTCACACAAACCCCTACCTAACCCGACTGCTGGATCCGCGAACGCAACGAGCCGGGTCTGCGGGGCCGCAGCTGCCAAGAGCGTCTGGTGGGGAACGCGCGCCTCAAGGGCGGCGGGCTATTCCGCAGCGGATCTTCGGGCTAATTGCTGGCCGGCAGGAGGCGCCGCGAAGCCAGCGCACCGGCGAGGGCAACGCGCCCTGCCGGCCGGCTGGCTGGCTGAGAAAAGCAACAAGCGGGGCAGGCGAGCCGGCGGGAACCGTTCACTGGGGCTGCGTGCGAGCGGCGGAGCCGGCCCGGGCTTGCATTTCCCGCGCCCCTCGCCCGGGGTAAGGCAGGAGGGCGATGCCAACTGGCAGCTACCCCAGGGCGGCGGCGGCGGCGACGACGACGGCGGCAGGCAGGCAGGAAAGCTTGCGCAGCAGCTGTTTTTAGTGCCTGCTGCTAATTCAGCCGCAGGAGCAAACTTTTTTTTTTCTTTTTGCTATTTCGGCCGCGGCGGGAGTCTAACTTTAAGCCTCCGCTACTCCTTCTTTTCCTCCTTCCCTTCTTCCCAAAGTCGACCCCGCCCTGGACCTAAATATATATATAATCGCCTTCCCTTCCTCGGTCCGGACCCTGCCCGGCTCCCGAATCGCCTTTCCCAGCTCGCCGGGGGCCAAACGGAGAGGCTGGGGGGGGGGGGGGTCGGGGTTGCCAATTGGGAGGAGGGGGTCCTCTGAAGCAGGGACCCCGCTTTTTCCTCGCGATCCCCGCCTCTTCTTTGCTCTGTAAGTGCCTTTACGATACTCTTCGTTTTCTTCGCCCCTGCTTTTTTTGGGGGGGGGGTCTCTTGAATCTCGTGGAGTCATTCTTGGGGGGGGTCTCCTTGCCCCCCCTCTTTTTGGCTGTTCCGGATGGAGACCTTTCTTTTGGGCTAGGGCAGGGGTAGGCAACCTCGGCTCTTTTCTGACTCGTGGACTTCAACTCCCAGAATTCCCGAGTCAGCAGAGCTGACTCGGGAATTCTGGGAGTTGAAGTCCACGAGTCAGAAAAGAGCCGAGGTTGCCTACCCCTGGGCTAGGGGGAAGCCGCGAAAGGGGCTTCAGAGAGGGGGAGGACGTGGATGGACTTTGATGCTTTGGGCTTCTCGGTTCGTGGTGGGGCGGGCAGTGAAATCAAAACTGTGCCTGTAAAGGAGATGAAGAAGGACGACACTCGGACGCCGTTTTGTGCAAAATCCAATCGTTTAAAAGCAGGGTCCGTAATTAGAATTAAAAGGTGGTGGTTCTCATTGGTAGAGTGGTCGCGTTTCCTTTCTAAACCCCCGTATCCCCCCCCCTGCAGCGGGTGCTGACAAATGGCTCGCTCGCTCACCATTTGGACCACTTATGGATCTAGGTTAGAGAAAAGAGGGGGGGAAAGTAATTAAGGGAGCCCGTTTGAAATCTGAACGTGTGTGCCGAGCCAAAGCTGTTTTTACTTTCTTTGCCTGGCAAAGGGAATTGAGTTTAAAAAAAGAAAGTGCCTGAAACTTCATATGTGCCACATCTGCAAGAGGAACAGCTTTCCGTTTTATCTTTTTTAGAGCTAATCAAAGTCTGACTCCTAACACTGTAAGGAAGATTTCTTTTCTTCTCATTTTATTATGGACTTTAATAATAATAATAATAATAATAATAATAATAGTAGTAGTAGTAGTAGTAGTAGTAGTAATAGTAATAGTAGTAGTAGTAGTAATAATAATAGTAATAGTAATAATAATAATAAAGTTGGAAGGGACCTTGGAGGTCATCTAGTCCAACCCCCTGCTCAGGCAGGAAACCCTATACCATTTCGGACCAATGGCTGTCCAGTCTCTTCTTAAAAACTTCCAGTGTTGGAGCATTCACCGCTTCTGGAGGCAGGTTGTTCCACTGGTTAATTGTTCTGTCAGGAAGTTTCTCCTTAGTTCTAGGTTGCTTCTCTCCTTGATGAGTTTCCATCCGTTGCTTCTTGTCCTGCCTTCAGGCGCCTTGGAAAATAGCTTGACTCCCTCTTCTTTGGGGCAGCCCCTGAGATTGTACCATATACACGGTGTGCGTCTACACGCATGCTTGCATAACTTCGCCTATGGTCACCCAGTAAGTAGTGTCATGGTTATCCAATCTCTTCTTAAGTGCCTCCAGTGATGGAGCACCCACAACTTCTGGTGGCAAGTCTTTCCACTGGTTAATTGTTCTCACTGTCAGGAAATCTCTCCTTAGTTCCAGGTTGCTTCTCTCCTTGATTAGTTTCCATCCGTTGCTTCTTGTCCTGCCTTCAGGCGCTTTGGAGAATAGGTTAATCCCCTCTTCTTTGTGGCAGCCCCTTAAATATTGGAAGATGCTGTCATGGCACCCCCATCTTTCTTTTCACTAGACTAGACATGCTCTATTCCTGCAAATGTTAACAGAATAACAGAGTGGGAAGGGACCTCTCTCTCTCTCTCTCTCTCTTTCATTTGCAGCTGACTATGAGTCTGTTAAGACTTGGAATACTATTGAATATTTATTTGTTTCACTATGAAAAAAAGAAAAGAAGTGGGGAAAATGATCCTAAGTCACTTTTTTCAGGGCTGATGTAAACGTCGAACGGTCACTAAATGACCGTAAAGTTTAGATCAGAGTTTCTCAACTTCAGCAACTTTAAGATGTGTGGACTTCAACTCCCAGAATTCCCCAGCCAGCTATGCTGGCTGGGAGAATTCTGGGAGTTGAAGTCCACACATCTTAAAGTCGGTTTCAGTGAAAGGGATGCAGTTTGGAATCTCAGGAAACACACACACACACACACACACACAGAATAGGATGGCAGAATCCACTGGTTGGCTTCCGGGCCAGCCCAGAAGCAGCCTGTAAATGAGGACAGGGAGCTGCTTCAAAGGGGCAGCCGGACGCTGGCCGGCTGTCAACCCACCCTGCAGCCATGTGCACAAGACCTGCCTCGCCCGCAAACTTCCCACCGGATAATTATAGAGAGAATAATGCTGCATTATTTATAAAGCTGACTATTTATAAACCCGGGCCCAGAAGATGTGGCACCAGACCTCGGTGGTTAGCCTTCAGAGGGTGACCCCCCCTCCCCATACACACACACACACACACACACACACACACACACACTGCCCCCACCCTCTCCAGGCTCAAGGGCAGAACGGGGCAGGGAAGGTCCATAAAGGGTACTTGGAAGAGGATTTTCCCCTGCAATGAAAGACTGCACAAAAAAGAAAGAAAGGAGGTCAAGAAAGGGGGGAGGGAGGGATCTGTTGAGTGGGGGGTCTTCCATGGCTGGTCCTTGTATAGCCTTTCTCTTCACCACCCACCCCCACCCCGAAATACACGGATTCCCCAGCCTCTTTTCATTCCATTCTTCCCGAGTTGTCACTTTTCATGCTTGGGGAGATACTTCCCATATTTTGGCTTGCTTCCCCCCCCAGCAGATTGGTGGCCAGGGGTCAGCGGCAGGGGCAGGGGCAGGACCCAGCATTCCCACATTCTCTTTAAACAGGTGCCAGAGCACAAACATCAGTTAACCCTTTGGGCGCCGGGCCCAGCCTCGCTGTTCCTCCATCCCTTCTCCTTTTCTTTGTTCCTAGAGATTGGAAGAGGGGCTGAACCAGGAAGTTCCAGCCTCTCCCCTCTCGGTGTTTTTCCTATCCGGCTCTCTCTTGCCCGCCAAGGGGGACCCAAAAGGGTTTGAAAATGAAAAGGAGACAGGTGGTCCTCGGCTCAGTGGCCGTTCGAAGTTATGACGGCGCTGAAAAAAGTGACTTGCGATCGCTTCTCACGTTTTAACCACCGTCGTAGCATTCCCCCGGAGTGCGTGATCAAAATTCAGGCGCTCATATTTATGACGGTTGCAGAGTTCCAGGGGGTCAGGTGATCCCCCTCTTGTGACACGTTCTGACAAGCAAAGTTCAGCGGGGAAGGCAGTTTCATTTTACAACCAGGTTACTAACTTAACAAGTGCAGGGATTCACTTAACAACGGTGGCAAGAAAAGTTGTAAAATGGGAGCAAAAATTCCCTTAAGAATGGTCTCACTTCAAATTGGGGCTCGGTTGTGGTCCAGGACTTCCTATACAAGCATCACTCATAGGCTGAAAGAGACCCCCCCCCCCGGTCTTCTGCTCCCCTCCTTTTTTTAGGGAAGAAAAGATCCTTTGAAGCAGAAAAGAGGCTGGGTAGAATTCGGGAGGGTAAAAAGTACCCATGGACCCATTGGAATCCGGGGGTTCATAAACATCGTTCCGTTTTCCCTGGGGAAATAATAATAATACATAATAATAATGATGATGATGATGATGATGATGATGATGATGATGATAATAATAATAATAATAATAATAATAATAATAATAATAAAGTTGGAAGGTGCCTTGGAGGTCATCTAGTCCAACCCCCTGCTCAGGCAGGAAACCCTATACCAGTGATGGCGAACCTTTTAGAGACCGAGTGCCCAAACTGCAACCCAAAACCCACTTATGCATCGTCGAGTGCCGGGTGGGTATGGCCCATTGGTTGGGTGTGGCCAATTGGGTGGACGTGGCCCATTGGGTGGCCGTGGCTGCGGTGGTAATGGCAGACTGGGTGGGACTAAAAAGTCCAATCAATCAATTCCAACTTTGCAAGATCTTTTTTTTCCCCGCGAGAAGTTGAATTTGACTGATTGATTGAACCTTTTTTTTTTTTTTTTGCACACGGCGGCAGAGGCCTAAAGCGAAAAAGTTTTATAAAACCCAGCTGAAGGCCTAGGACTGGGGCGACGGCGCGCGTGCCCACAGAGAGGGCTCTGAGTGCCGCCTCTGGCACCCGTGCCATAGGTTCACCACCACTGCCCTATACCATTTTGGACAAATGGCTGTCCAGTCTCTTCTTAAAAACTTCCAGTGTTGGAGCATTCACCGCTTCTGGAGGCAGGTTGTTCCACTGGTTAATTGTTCTCACTGTCAGGAAGTTTCTCCTTAGTTCTAGGTCGCTTCTCTCTTTGGTTAGCTTCCATCCGTTGCTTCTTGTCCTGCCTTCAGGAGCTTTGGAGAATAGCTTGACTCCCTCTTCTTTGGGGCAGCCCCTGAGATATTGGAACACTGCTATCCTATCCCCCCTCGTCCTTCTCTTCATTAAACTAGACAGACCCAATTCCAGCAACCGTTCCTTATATGTTTTTACCCTCCAGTCGTCTGGAGTTTGTCCTTGTGAGGTCTTCCCAATCCTGCCTCATCACAAAGATGTGTATCTATCTTTGTGGCCTGGGAAGAAGAGAGTGCTGAGTGCAATCAGAGATCAGTTGTTTATTTCTAGAGATTGATGTAGTAGACATGAGCTGCGCTGTGACACTTGCCAGTTTTCCTTGCCCAGCTGTCGGGTCGCTTGAAATCCGCCTTCTCCAACTTCCTTGCCCTCCAGTTGTGTCCTGGCCTAAAATTCCTACCATTCCGAAATCTATGAGAACAACCGGTTCTCTGTGTGGATGCCGCTTCCGGAAGTCCATTCTGGGCCTGGGGAACAAAAAATTCGCTACCGGTTCTGCTGAAGTGGTGCGAACCGGCTGAATCCCACCACTGGAAGGAAGGGAAGGAAGGAA
>NW_015388657.1:10776-12450 GCF_001527695.2 Protobothrops mucrosquamatus | reverse complement strand
GCTGAATCCCACCTCTGTCCTTGACTTAAGACCACAACTGAACCCCAGATTTTCTGTTGTTAAGGGAGACATTCATGCAGTGAATTTTGCCCCATTTTACAACTTTTCTTGTCACAGTTGGAATAGAGAATAGAGTTGGAAGGGAACTTGGAGATGTTCTAGTCCAGCCCCCTATACTATTTCAAAAACCTCCAGTGTTGGAACATTCATAACTTCTGGAGGCAGGTTGTTCCACTGATTAATTGTTCTAACTGTCAGGATAGTTTCTCTTTAGTTCTAGGTTGCTTCTCTCCTTGATGGGTTTCCATCCGTTGCTTCTTGTCCTGCCTTCAGGCACTTTGGAGAATAGCTTGACTCCCTCTTCTTTGGGGCAGCCCCCCAAATATTGGAACACTGCTATCATGTCATCCTTAATCCTCTTCTTCTGAACTTTTACAAAATACAGAACAGAGTTGGAAGGGACCTTGAAGGTCTTCTAGTCCAACCCCCTGCTCAGGCAGAAACTCCTATAGTATTTCAGACAAATGTTTGTCCAATCTCTTCTTAAAAACCTCCAGTGTTGGAGCATTCACAACTTCTGGAGGCAGGTTGTTCCACTGAATAATTGTTCTAACTATCAGGAAATTTCTTCTTAGTTCTAGGCTGCTTCTCTCCTTGATGAGTTTTCATCCTTTGCTTCTTGTCCTGCCTTCAGGAGCTTTGGAGAATAGCTTGACTGCCTCTTATTTGTGGCAGCCCCTCAGATACTGGAAGACTGCTATCATGTCACCCTTCATCCTTCTTTTTTCTAGACTGGCCATACCCAAATCCTGCAACCGTTCAGCATTTGCAGCCTTCCCAGCTGAGTGAGTGAGATGGCCGACTGCCACCGCTGCCTCGATCATTCTTCGCACAGTATGCAAGCAGTCCTCGAATTATGACCGCATTTGAGACCAGATTTTCCACTGCTAAGCAAGGCAGTTGTTAAGTGTGTCTCGTTTTACGACCTTTTTTGCCGCAGTTGTAGTAAACGAATCCCTTTAGTTGTTAAGCAAATTGCCTGGTCATTAAATGAATCCAGTTTCCCCCACTGACTTTACATATCAGAGGCCGGGTGAGAAGGTCACATATGGCGATCCTGTGACCCAGGAATGCTGGCACGGTCGCAAATAAATGCTAGTTGCTAAGTGCCCCAATTTTGATCCTGGGACCCTGGGGAGGCTGCGTTGGTGGTCGTAGTGAGGACCCCTCCTAAATCACTTTTTCAGTCCGTTGTAATTTCGAATACGTGCTAAATGGCTATAAGTTGACTACCTCTACTTTTGCAGTGGTTCACAAGCAATTTCAGGAGTTTTATGCCTGGCTGTCCGACTGGCTTTTTCGCTGGGAGATGACAGCTTCAAACCTCACAACATAAATTGTGTTTTCCCCTCTTTTTTTGGCCTATTGTGTAACCTTGGATTGTTGGCTTTTTTTGGCACAGCTGCGGCATCCTCAGCAGTGGAATGTATTGTGGATGCCGATTGTCAGATGCCAAACGGGATGGAGCTGTGGCAGACTGGAGAGCAGGTGAGTGGCGCCCTACACACCTCCCTGTCCTTTACACCTGCTTGTTAGACCTGGCTTCCTCTCGCCCAAGGAGTCTTTTACAGGGGTGTGTGTGTGTGTGTGTGTGTGTGTGTGTGTGTGTGTGTG
>NW_015388657.1:5158-8364 GCF_001527695.2 Protobothrops mucrosquamatus | reverse complement strand
ATTATTATTATTATTATTATTATTATTATTATTATTATTATTATTATAAAATCATCAGCCTTTTTTGCTAATGTAAACTCAGGTTTTCAGCTCCCAAGGGACTGCTTACGCAGGCATGCCTACAAATGTTATTTGCTTATGAAAAGCAAAATCTTGGCGGTTTAAAATGACAACTTAAATAAACATTGGATGCTACCACCTGCAATCGTCAGACAAGCTAGGAGCCTGCTGGGTGGCCATCTTAATCCCACTCTCCAAAAGCTTCCTCTGAACAGAAGGAAAAGCAAGCAAAACTCAGCAAGGGAGGCACGATGTAGCATGAATATTTTTGGCACACGACTTGCTTAATGACAGAAATCCTGGTCTCCATTGTAGTCGTTAAGTTGAGGACGACCTGCAGAAGATTGGGAGTAAGACGAGAAATCTTGTTTTCGAGTTTTGGTGGCCAACCTCCCCAATTTTTACAAGTATATCTAAGATATTATTATTATTATTATTATTATTATTATTATTATTATTATTATTATTATTATTATTATTATTATTATTACTATTACTATTACTATTATTACTATTATTATTAGTGGATTTTTTTCCAGCTCTTCTCTGCAATTAGGACACTGTCGAAATTTAACAGGTACAGATGGTTCTCGAATAACGACTAGAATTGAACCCAAAATCTCTGTCGCTGAGACAGTTAAGTGAACGTTGCCCCGTTTTACGACCTTCCTTGCCTCAGTTGTTAAGTGAATCACTGCAGCTGATAAATTAGTAACCTGGTTGTTAAGTGAATCTGGCTTTCCCATTGACTTTGCTTGTCAGAAGGCAGTAAAAAGGGGACCACGGAAGCCCTGGACACTGCGACCGTCATAAATATGAGTCAGTTGCCAAGGGTCTGAATTTTAATCACATGATCATGGGGATGTTGCAAAGGTCGTAAGTGTGAAAAACGGTCATAAGTCACTTTTTTCAGTGCCGTTATATATTTGATTGGCCATTAAACAACTGTTAAGTCCAGGACTGCCTGTACCGTAATCCAAGCTACAGATCATGGCTTGTGTAGAATGTAAGAGGCATAGAAAGTTTGCCCGGAAATCTGGGATTAGATAATTTAAATTAAACCAAGCTTTAAAAACTTTATTGCTCTCAGGAAATCCCCTTTTTCCACTCATTTTTCTGCGAAGGAACACGGAGTGGCTGTTTCCCATGGAAACCCAGCATGTCGCAACATTTTCTGGGGACAAAATTCTAAAGAAACTGTGATGTAGCTACATCCTAAAGCCGGCTAGTCTTCTCACGCAGCTGTGAATTGTGAAGGATTGGTGGACAAACTGCTTTTTTTCTTCTTTTTCTTTTTTTTTTGAAAAAAAAATCTGTCTTTTATTATTGACCTTCTCATTGGGAAGATGAGTTTCCATGGAAATCCATGACTCAAGAGCCACTGAACTGGAATATCAAATCTAACAGACAAAAGGCGGTATTCTTCAGAGTTGGCATCACTTAGTTACTCGCCTCTTCTAACCTTGGTTTTCAGCTTCCACCATGATGGAGGTTAGAGAATGATGGAGCCTGGAGTCCAGCGCATTTGGAGAGTGTTAAGTTGGGAAGACTTGAGAACGTGGCATGTGCTCCTTCAGATGGCTCTTAAAACTAAATTAGACAAAGGCAATCCATAATGTAGTTTCAGCTTCATAGACTTTAGCTTTACAGACATTGGGGCTTGGAAATCATGGTTTATGGTTTCACTACGCATGGAAACTCAACCAGTAGGGGCTTGTTTCACACTTTCACATTGTGTGACATTAGTCCTATACATAGTGGGACACTTTTGGCATGGGTTCCTAGGCTGGGTGACCAAGGGAAGCCCTTAGATCAGGGATGACCAACTGTGGTCCCTTTACATCCTGTGGACTTCAACTGTCTCAGGAATTCTGGGAATTGAAGTCCACAGTTTGTAAACGGGCCATACTTGCCCATCCCTGCCTTAGATCCAAGATGTCAAAGCTTGGCAACTTTAAGACTTGTGAACTTCAACTCTGGCTGTGGAATTCTGGGAGTTGAAGTCCACAGGTTGTAAAGTTGCCGAAGTTGGACACCCCTGCCGTAGATGCTCCTGAAAATATTCCTTGGTGGGAGAACCAGGGTGATCATGTACAAAACGGGACATGGAAATAGAGCTAGCTCACGACTTACTGCCATAATTGAGCCCCAAAATTTCTATTGCTAAGCGAGACATCTGTTAAGTGAGTTTTGCCCCGGTTTACAACTTTTCTTGCCACAGTTGCTAAGTGAATCACTGCAGTTGATAAGTGAGTAATACAGTTGTTAACCAAAACTGGCTTCCCCGTTGACTTTGCTGGTCACCAAAGGGGATCATATGACCCGGGGCATTGCAAACCGTCACAAATACGAGTCAGCTGCCAAGTATCTGAATTTTGATTCCAAGAGGATGGGGATGCTGCAAAGATCGCGACTGTGAAAAATGTCCGTTAAGTCACTTTTTTCAGTGCCGTTGCGACTTCAGATCGCCCACTAAACGAACTGTGGTTAAGTCAAGGGACTGTCTGTAAGCGGAAATTTCACTTGAACCGATAGTTCTTTCCTTAGATCTCCCCAGTTCACGATCTATCAGAGTTTGTTTAGGAACCCGCTTGCGAGGGACCAAGGTTTTCAAACTCCACTGCCAGATCGGAGGTATCATTCTGTCAGCATTAGGGTCCAGTAGGTCGAGAATCCAAATGTCAGTTCATTAACTTGGCAATAAGCAGGACTTGATTAAAACTAGACCAGCTCCGTTCTTCCGTTAGTGAGTTGCTTTTTGCTTTTGTAGTTCTTTCTCCCGGCTACACGGAATCATCCATTTCACAACAGCCCGGGGATCAATAGGGTGGGGTGGGAGTCAGGATTTGGGGAAAAAAATTAATGCATGTCAATCAGTAATATTTACCTGCAAATAAAGGGTGTGGTGCGCTTAGGGTTCTGGACAGCTCTGGGTTATTTTTCAGTTGACCACCCTTAGGCTGTTCTTCTGTTGATGCCCTCAGAGTATAATTTTGAACAGTTAACTTACATATACCCAGGGATTTTTTTTGTCATAGAACGCCCAGAACGGAGTTCCAGCACCTTTTTTGGATGGAACCTTGTAGGGTAGGCAAGGCAGGTTGTATGACGGGTGTGAGTTCCGGCACCTTTTTTTTTTTTTTTTT
>NW_015388657.1:0-2779 GCF_001527695.2 Protobothrops mucrosquamatus | reverse complement strand
AGGAAGGAAGGAAGGAAGGAAGGAAAAGATGGTAAGGAAGGAAGGAAGGAAAAGACGGTAAAAAGGAAGGAAGAACAGAGAGAGGGAGGGAAGGAAAGAAGGAAGAAGGAAAGAAGGAAGGAAAAGACGGTAAAAAGGGAGGAAGAACGGAAGAAGGGAAGGAAGGAAGGAAGGAAAAGATGGTAAAAAGGAAGGAAGAAGGAAGGCAGGAAAGAAGGAAGGAAGGAAGGAAGGAAGGAAGGAAGGAAGGAAGGAAGGAAGGAAGAAAAAGACGGTAAAAAGGAAGAACAGAGGGAGGGAGAGAGGGAGGGAAGGAAGGAAGAAGGAAGGAAGGAAGGAAGGAAAAGATGGTAAAAAGGAAGGAAGAACGGAGGGAGGGAGGGAGAAAAGGAAAGAAGAAGGAAGGAAGGGTGGGTCGTAATCATAAGGACTGAAAACTTGGTCATTTTAACTGAACTACTTAAATGGAATCTGAGGATTTCACAATGCCAGCATCCAACCTGGCTGATATCTCTGGGGATTCCAGTTAGGGTACAAAGGCCCCCGCCCACTGCTCTACTCAAGAGCGCCATCCCCATGAATTTGAAGGATCCTTGGATGCAAATGGCACCTGAGGCAGGTGGGGTTCACACCCGGTGCCAGACTGTGATGTGGTTGCTTTCCCGTTGGCCAAGCGTGCTGCATAAACCAAAACCAGTGTGATTTATAAACTGTGGTTTATGGCTTACGGTGTCACGAGCAGAGCCAGTTGTGAGTGAATCACTCTTCTCAATTCTCTGCAGCAAGTGACGTTGTTAAAATCCAATTGCCCTCCTTGCTGCTGTTCGGAATTCCCCCTCTGTCTTCCTGTCTGTCTGCTTCCTTCCTTTTATTTATTTACTTACTTATTCAATTTCTAGAGCCACCCATCTCAACCACATGACCCTGGGCAGGAATAGAATAGAATAGAATAGAATAGAATAGAATAGAATAGAATAGAATTTTCCAAAGCACCCAAAGGCAAGAAGCAACGGATGGAAACTGATCAAGGAGAGAAGCAACCTAGAACTAAGGAGAAACTTCCTGACAGTTAGAACAATTAACCAGTGGAACAACCTGCCTCCAGAAGCAGTGAATGCTCCAACACTGGAACTTTTAAAGAAGAAACTGGACAGCCATTTGTCTGAAATGGTATAGGGTTACCTGCCTGAGCAGGGGGTTGGACTTGATGACCTCCAAGGTCCCTTCCAACTTTATTATTATTATTATAGGACAGGACAGGACAGAATAGTGGAATGAAGAATAGGATAGGATAGGACAGGACAGGTCAGAATAGTGGAACGAAGGAGAGGAGAGGAGAGGACAGAACAAAACAGAACAGAACAGAATAGAATTGGAAGGGACCTTGGGGGTCTTCTAGTCCAAAGCCTGCTCAAGCAGGGGATCCCATACCATTTCAATGGTAGCTTGCAATTGCAAAAAGCTTGCAATTCTGCAACTCTAAAACAGTTTATACAATTAAAAAAGGACCAAACATTAAAAACCTCCNAAAAAAAAAAAAAAAGGTTCAATCAGTCAGTTTCAACTTCTCGCGGAAAAAAAAAAGATCTTGCAAAGTTGGAATTGATTGAACTTTTTAGTCCCATCCAGTCTGCTGTTACCACCGCAGCCACGCACACCCAATGGGCCATGCCCACCCAATGGGCCAGCCAATGGGCCACACCCACCCGGCACTCAACGATGCATAAATGGGTTTTGTGTTGCAGTTTGGGCACTCAGTCTCTAAAAGGTTCGCCATCACTGGCATATACCCTTCTGAAGCAGACAAAACTACTTTTTTTAAAAAAATTGTTTCCTATTATTCCAGAGAGTTCATAGCAATGTTTCTCAATCTTGGCAATTTTCAGATGGGTGGACTTCATGCTGGCTATGGGAATTCTGGGAGTTGAAGTCCATCCATCTTCAAAGTTGCCGAGGTTGAGAAACGCTGATTTATAGGACAAAAACCTGTTTGTCAATGGAAGAGAATATTTGTAGCTTAGGGTCGAACTGTGGGGTCCTTGGTGCTCTCTGAGCTTGGTGGTTTTCCTGCCGAAGATTCATGACCAATTTAGATAACATCCTCAGTGTTCTTAGCAAACCCTATTTCCCTTGCAGCACTGATGGTGTTACCTAGTTTGGTAATGAAAGGTCGGCAAGAAAACAACCAAGCTCAAATTCAGAGGCCAGGTATGCTTTATGGGCTACAAAGCACCTATCCTGGGCCCATTTATAATTTTGAATGTTGCTTAAACAACCAGTTGCAGGTCAAGGGCCACCTGTATAATTCTGCTTCCTTTTGTGAATCCAGTCATACGCTTTAAGGCAATGTGCATCTGGAACAAATATTCCATATATCCAACAAGAGATGCATTGGGCTGGTCCAGAGGCAAGCCCCCATAATCATCCCAGGATTAATGGCTTTGTTGCCTGTGACTTTTCAGGAGATATTCAAATAAATCGAAACAGCCAGTAACTGCTAAACTAAAATGGTGCCCAAATCTGGAGAAAGTTTTTAAAACTACCCCAGCTATTGGACCTTATTCCTTAAATATATATACAGAGAATTGCAGTCTACAATTCCTTGAGGTGGCATTTAGGCCCCTGTTGTTAAACCTGGTGTTTTCCCAATGTGTTCAGACTAATCCCAGTTTTGAGGAAGTGTAAACTGGTCCTTCTTCCTTCCTTTTTCTTTCTTTAGTTATTTTACTTCCCTCCAAATCCTTTTCTGGAACTTTACAGCAATGTCTTTGTTAAAAAA
>NW_015388656.1:150148-162030 GCF_001527695.2 Protobothrops mucrosquamatus | reverse complement strand
TTTAACCACTGTTATATCTTCCTGGTGCACTTTTGATATGAAAACAGAGGCACTCCTCTATTCCTCACCTTCACAAGTGTGCTCCCTCCCCACTGTGGATCCTAATACTCTGAGACATACAGTGGCCATAATGAAAAGCAGCTTTTAAATTTCATACAGGAGATATGCTTTTATCTATCATTCACTCAGTACCACCCCAATCATTTTACCAGATACAGAAACACACACACAAACCTGTGAGACTTTGTAGGGGGCTACTAATGTTGACATCTGAGTGGAAGTGTCTTCAAGAGCTCCATCAAGAAGAGTTAAAATGTTGTCCTTCCTTCCACAGCTGTAGTTGGGACCATTGGCTTCTCCAGTCGAGAGCATGTCCAGCAAGGCATCAGAAGTGCCAAGTGTGTTAAAACAGTTGTCGTGGATGTTGTAGCCAAGTGTGAGATTCTGCAGGAGCCGGTGATTATTGTTTGCCATTTGAACGGTGTAAATAAAGCGTTGTATTTCTAATTTACTAAAAGACAAACTAGTGTAAAATAATGCTCATGTTAATATCAACACCATGAACAGCAATAAAAAAATACTTTCTATTTAATCCATGTTTTCCCCATAATCCTACTTAAGCCAATGTTGAGCCAAAACTAAAGGCAAATGATAGTCATTCTTAACTATTTAAAATGTGCAAGTGTTGAAAGGGTGAAAATAGTCCTCCACCAAAGTTAACAGGCACAAACGGACCATAATACGTAGCAGTACTAATTTTCATCAGCCCAATAACCAGGTTGCAAAATAATTCAATTATTAAAATAGAACCATCGTAAAAGAAAGAGGATGTTTCATAAGTGACCCAGAAAAGCCTTTTTTTTAAAAAAAAAAAATATCATCCTCTATCCCTGTAAGGATCAATATGAATGAGAGCTCAATCCATATAAAACTATGCCTATGAGCTGGGCAGGGGAAACTACAATCACTACTTTAAATAAAATTAAGTGTTCAAGTCATAAATTCAGGATTAGACGAGAATAAGAAAGAAGTGTGGACTTCTTTCAAGTTTTTTTTTTTCTGTGCATCTATGGATATGAGTTTCTTCCATAAAAGAAGACAGAAAATGTAAGCCCTGAAAATCAAAGCAATTGAGGAAATTAGGCAGATTCTGCAACGTAGAAATAAATGGAATAAGAAGAAAAGAATGAGAGGGTTAGAACTGCAAATGGAGAGAATGCAACTCCATCACGCTGAATGACTTACAAGTGAGACTGACTAAAAGGAGCGATGTTGAAACTTAACATTGTCTGCGACATTTTTGTTGCAGAGGTGACTATACTAATGAGATGGTCTCCTGGCCTGTAATAGCTCCAAGGTTTTTTCCCGTACTGGTGCTCCAAATTCAGCAGGCACTTCCTTCTAAGCTTCACAAAGACTGGTTGGGACACTAGCAGCATCAGAAACAAAAACAGGAGGTCCATAATTCATGGGACTGAATTAACCCCCTTCCTGTTTGTAAAGAAGAGTTAGAAGAATTCAAAGCACCCTCACAAGTTGGAAATGCCAGTGGCTTTCCTGATTCAAACAAAGACAAAACAAGCTTCACTTGGAAAGTACAGAAAGTTACGTGAAAGAGCTCAGCCCCAAAACGTGTGGCACACAGAGCACAACCTGAGGCATTTATCCTTTTCTGATATAATGTCCCTTCCATGTTGCTTCAGTCTGATGTTTACGTCAAAGGCAGTCTCTGGAGAAGTGGCAGAAGAGGTCTCAGAGACCAGGATGATGATGATGATGATTACAGTGAGAGGCAATTTGTCCTCTGGGGCCTCTGGACTTCTCCCTGGGCTCCATGTGAGGAAGGGTAGCTGGAGATAGGCGTCTTATTGAAAAATCACATTTACACCCCTGAGGGCACCATTACCTAGTGGTTGTGGTCCTTCCTCTCAGGACATGTCTAGAAAGTGATGCTGGAGGAAGGTAGGTCAACACCCAGACAATGACTTCTGCTGTCCTTCAATATGGTATCTAGTCTCCAAGGGCTACTGGGGAAGGTCACCCAGAACTATGGAGTGAGGTGACTCTCTACGTTGGTGACACTTAACTCTGGTGCTGCCTGTCTTCTAATATCAATGGCAGCAATCAGTGCCTCTGAACCCTCCCTAGGTTTTTTTTTCTATGAAATCTCCAAATATTCTTAAATTGGAGCTGATTTTAATATTCCCGGAACCTGAAATGAGATTTCATTTCCCATCTTTTCAATAATAATAATAATAATAATAATAATAATAATAATAATAATAATAATAATAATAATAATAATAATAATAATAATAATAATAATAATAATAATAATAATAATAATAATAATAATAAGAAGAAGAAGAAGAAGAAGAAGAAGAAGAAGAAGAAGAAGAAGAAGAAGAAGAAGAAGAAGAAGAAGAAGAAGAAGAAGAAGAAGAAGAAGAAGAAGAAGAAGAAGAAAGAAGAAGAAGAAGAAGTAGTAGTCTGGATAGTGGATGTGGCAGTGCCTGGAGACAGCAGAATAGACAAGAAAGAACTGGAGAAGATAACAAAATACAAAGACCTACAAATAGAAATAGAAAGACTGTGGCAAAAGCAAGCAAGGGTAGTACCAATAGTAATAGGCGGCTTGGGTGCAATCCCAAAACAACTGGAGCACCACTTGAACACCATTGGCATTGACAAATTCGTTATTAGTCAATTGCAAAAGGCGGCCTTACTAGGAACTGCTTCCATCCTGCGACGATATCTGTAATACCATCAAACATCCACATCTGCCTATCCCAGGTCCTGGGTAAGGACTCGATAGGTAGACAAAATGCCAAATCCAGTCTGAACATCTGGCTGACTGTGCGATGATCCATAATAATAATAATAATAGTAATAATAATGTTGGAAGGAACCTTGGAGGTCATATAGTCCAACCCCCTGCTCAGGCAGGAAACCTATACCATTTCAGACAAATGCTATGGACATGTCCGTCAGATTTTTTAGGCAGCCAACATGGTGGCAATCTGAGAGATGTCAATTTCTTCAAGAACAATGAAAAGGTCTTTCTCCCTTCCACAGCTGTAATTAAAAATATTAGCCTCCATAGCTGACAGCAGGTCCAGCACAACATCCCAAGTCTTTCTGGGGTTCAAATAATTGCCATGGAGATTGTAACCCAGATGGATGTTGGGAAGGAGTTGGAGATCCTAGTTGATATATTGGATGGCCAAAAGAAAGCAGACGACTTTCCAATAGCAGGTGGATTCTTCTGGAGAAGAGAATGATATGGATAAGATGCATGATAGGAACATCATGCATTCATTCTTCATTTAGTCCATATAACATATTTCGTATTACTCTGTATGGTAATCCTTCAGGTTCAAGGAAGACACACTAATGTGAAGTTCATCTATGGATATGGAGGTGGCTCTGCAGTCCTGATCTATAGGTCCAGAGCTTAGTACAATGGGGCACTGAAAGTACATGTTGTAGTAGCTGTGGGTGTTTTTCTGTGATGTTATGCAGTTTTGTATCAGTTTCTGTTGGCACTTGCCTTCAAGGCAAGGCTGGTGGAGATTCATAGTATAGGGCTCGCCAGAAGTTCTGTCAGGAACTGCAGCTTCCAGTTCTATTAAATTAAATTCCTAAATTATAAATAAAATAAAATAAAATAAAATATAAAAAAATTAAAGTGTATAATGAGCCATAACACGGTTTTAGCTGATTGAAGTGGGTGGACTCCTGCCTGAGGCAATCTACATTATGATTGGTTGCCAGGTGTAAAGGGCGAGTTTCCTCTTTTTCCCGCCCTTTATTCTTCTGTGTGCTTTGTATGCTGTTCTGAGATTTACCTGATGATTTACCTCATGATTGTAGTGATGTGCCTATCTTATTTGATGTAAATCTAGATGTTATATTTATTTATATAAAACTACAAATTCATTTCAGTGCCTCTGATTTCATTTGGACATTGGCTGAGCAATTCCCTGACAGTAGACCAGTAGGAAAGGGAGGTAGGCCCAGATACCTGGGCCAATAATCCAGAACAGAAATTTTGAGGCAACAGCAAGAGGTATCATATAACCTCTAATAAAATTATGTTTTTGCCTAAACAATAGTTGAAGAACAATGTGATAATTTTGTTCGATATTTTTGGAATCTTTGAAACAATATAATGAAAAACATAGGCCTTTTGACAGTTTGAACTGGATAGGCATTTTCCTTTCGTGGCTATTTTCATTATTCGTGTAACGCTGTTCCATAGGTATCGTACATGTTACGTAATTGTATAAAATCTATTTATGACTCATTTAAGTTCTTGAATGCTTGGCTAAATAAATCATTTTTTTTCATGATAGTTACTGGCTTCTGGACACAACTTGGAATAGGTTTAAATAAAAAGCTATTTCCACACTATAAGAACATGTTTTGTGGGAATCTCTTGAGGGACAAGGGAAATACGTACATGCTAACTAAAAAACTATGTGATAAAAGGAGGAGAGTGCAGCTGCATAATAGTCCCAAAAGAAACTTAAAACAATGTGTCCCAATGTATCCGGCTGTTATTTATTACTTATTAAATTTATATATTGCCCATCCCACAGTTGGAGGCAACTTTAAAGATGATTGCAGATGTGTACTTTCAGATTTACACTATTAATACATTAATCTGGTCATGTTTCCTATCTGGATTTACCTTGGAGGGCTGACAGAATATTGTTAGGCTGTCTTTTCTGTAAACGATTTCAAGCTGGTGTCAGATTTTAAAGCCACCATGTAAACCCCTCCAAAAATAATCTGATGTTCGCAATTGACATTCAACCCAAAGTTCATTAACTATAAATCATACCAACCGTATTTCATTAATTTAAATTAAGGCTATAGATAAATGTACCAAAAAAAATCCATTTTAGCTTTTGTCTGGGACCTTGTCATTCCATAGGAAAACAGAATTTGGCACCTTCACTGGAGAAAAACTTTTGCATGTGGGTTTATAGGGCTTCCCACAGTTGTGGTTTCTTTTCAGAACTCTTCGTCTGAAGCGCTTCCATAGTATAGCGTACAGGTTTATGGTGAGGAACCAGTGACACAAATAATATTTTAGACTGAAAAATACTTTCACATGCCTATTATCTCTAGTCACCGTCTCACACAGTAGATCTGAATTCAGTTATTTTCATCACCCTTAAGTAGTAACTCCTTTGTGAATTACAGCACTTTCTGAATTGCAGCAAAAGCTCCCAACCATTCTTACGGTGATTGTACTAATTTTATTACAGGCACTGCACTTTCCCAAAGTCCCTTTCCTCAGTTGATGCTTGACTCTTTTGGATGCCAGCAAGATTTAAATTTTCCTTTTACTGTTTTATTTGGAGCAAGAACAAGGGAAGGGAAGAGAGAGAAAATCACCACACATTTAGGTACACACAGCCTCTGTGTTATTTTTTTTCCAACTCGGCATCAGTGAAATCTCCTTCTCTTTATAGATTTCTTCCATAGCTACTGCTTGTCGTTTGCATCCCATTTAGACGGGTGGAATGTCAGATTGTAAAAAGATTAAACAAAACAAGAAAAATTATCCCAAAGATGCTTTTTCACGAGGCAACTGGACTTTGTTTTTCTTTGAAGACCTTTCGCTTCTCATCCAAGAAGCTTCTTCAGAGCTGATGAGAAGTGAAATGTTTTCAAAGAAAAACAAGAAAGCGCAATTGCCTCGTGAAAAAGCATCTTTGGGATAACTATGACCTGGATTGACCAAGAATCTCCATATTTAGCTATGCACTTTGGAAAACAAGAAAAGGTTGAACTCTAAGAGACTGAGGATTGAATTTCTGCCTGCACGTCTACTTTACTGGAAGGAATGCTAAGTTTTCTCTTGTTGAGATAAAGCAGATATATATTGATCAGATGGAGTTGCTTCAAATGATTGGGAAATCTGCAACTGTTAAATAATAGGCTGGACAAATCACTGAAAGGGCAATTAATGTCCCTAATCTCCACTGATACTCACTTTTCAGTTCTAAGCTCCTACTTAGCCAAAACCACAACAGGATTTGGGATCCACCTTGTTCTGATTTGCACTAGAAAGGCAAATTATACATGCTATCTAACAAGGTCTAGTATTTATTTGGATTATTGCCCAAATGCTCCTTGCATGAGATGTTAGATGACTACTGGTAGTCCTCGACTTACAACAGTTGATTTGATGACCATTCAGTTACAACAGTACAAAAGAAAGTAACTTGTTACTGTTTTTCACACTTGACAGTTGCAGTACCCCCATGGTCACATGATCAAAAGTCACGTGCTTGGCAACTGACTCATATTTAAAAAGGCTGCAGTGTCCCTGGGTCATGTCAACACCTTTTGTAACCTTACAATAAGCAAAGCCAATGGGAAAGCCAGATTAAATTAACAACTGGGTTACTATCTTACCAACTGCAATGATTCATTTAACAAATGTAGCAAGAAAAGTCATAAAATGGGCAAAACACATTCAACAATTCTCTTGCTTAGCAACAGAAATTTTGGGATCAATTGCAGTCATAAGCCGAGGACTACTTGTATTTCTACTGAAGCTCTTCCCACATTTCCTGTATTGATATGGCTCCGCCTATAGGTGGATCTTTCTATGGCAAGTAAGAGCGTAATTTCTCGCAAAGCTCTTTCCACACGCCATGCATTCATACGGTTTTTTCCCCATATGGGTCCTTTTATGGGAAGAAAGATCACAATTCTTCTTAAAGCCCTTTCCGCATTCCACACATTGATATGGCTTCTCTCCTGTGTGGATGCTCTTGTGGGAATTAAGATTACTGCTACAAGTAAAGGCCTTTCCACACTCCATGCATTTATATGGCTTCTCCCCTGTGTGGGTCTTTTTATGAGAGGTGAGGTCACAATTCCACCTAAAGCCCTTTCCACATTCTACACATTGATATGGCTTCTCTCCTGTGTGGATCCTTTTATGGGAACTGAGATCAGAATTCCACCTAAAACCCTTTCCACATTCCACACATTGATATGGCTTCTCTCCCGTATGGATCCTTTTATGGGAAATGAGATCAGAATTCTTCCTAAAGCTCTTTCCACACTCCACACATTGATATGGCTTCTCTCCTGTGTGGATGCTCTTGTGGGAATTAAGATTACTGCTACAATGAAAGGTCTTTCCACACTCCATGCATTGATATGGCTTCTCTCCTGTGTGGAACCTCTTGTGGGAATTAAGATTACTGCTACTTAGAAAGGTTTTTCCACATTCCATGCATTGATACGGCTTCTCTCCTGTGTGGATTCTCTTGTGGGAATTAAGAGTACTGCTACAAGTAAAGGTCTTTCCACACTCCATGCACTGATATGGCTTCTCGCCTGTATGGATCCTTCTGTGAGAAATGAGACTCCAATTCTGACTAAAGCCCTTTCCACACTCCATGCATTGATAGGGCTTCTCCCCTACGTGGATCCTTTTATGGGAGGCAAGATTAGAATTCCACCTAAAGCTCTCTCCACATTCCACACATTTGTACGGCTTCTCTCCTGTATGGATCATCTTGTGGGAATTAAGACGACTATTACGAGTAAAGGTCTTTCCACACTCCATGCACTGATATGGCTTCTCTCCTGTGTGGATCCTCTTGTGGGAAGTAAGATTACTGCCATAACTAAAGGTCTTTCCACACTCCATGCATTTGTAAGGCCGTTCTCCCGTGTGATTCCTTTCATGAGTTCTTAGAGAGTGATTATCACGGAAGGTCTTTCCACATTCCCTGCAGGCATATCGTTTCTCTGCTGAATGTGTCTTTTTATGGGAAATAAGATTATCAGATTTATTAAAGCTCTTTCCACGCTCCATGCATTTATAAGGTTCTTCTTCCATATCGATGCTTGTACGGTTAGGAAGCAAACTGACTTGAGGAAAGCCTTTTTTAATTCCACTTTGTGGTTGCTTTGTTTCATTACTCTTTGGCTGCACTTGACCTGCAAAGTTCTCTTTTCTCTCTTTCAGATGGATCGCTTGGCATTCTTCCTGGCAATTCTTATCCTCTTGCCCATTAAAGCCTTGAAAAAGAAAAACGAAAACTGTAGCAAGACTAGGGGAAGGACCAAATCTTTTCTTTTGAAATTTAGCAAAATATATTTAGGCGGTTTTGCTGGCAAACATGAAGATTCTAAACCAGTGGTGGCGAACCTATGGCACGCGTGCCAGAGGCGGCACTCAAAGCCCTCTCTGTGGGCACACCTGCTGCCGCTGCCGCCAGATCACGCAAGTCCATTAGGCCGCCGCTGGCGCCTGGAGCGGCAGCCCCACCCAGCACAAAGGAGGCGAAGCAGCTGGCTAGCAAGCTTGAGTAGAGTTGGTAGAGCAGGCCCCCGTGTGCTCGCTGGCCTGTGTGTGAGGGGGCTGATTGGTGTCAGGCAGCAGCCGTCCGTGCCTCGCCTTGCCCCACAGCAATGGCACCCCTGCCCTACCCCACAGGACGAGCCTCCTGCCCACCGCCCCCCTGAGACCCCCTGGATCTCCCCCAATCCTGCCCAGCCCCCACAGGCATCCCCCCCGAGCAACATCAAGGTGGTCACGCCCACCCTGGCCATGCCCAATCTGCCGTGACCACTGCAGCCACACCCACCCAGTGGGCCACGCCCACGCCCACCCCCGAGGGCACCACAATGCTGATGCCGCCCTGGCACTTTGCGATAAATAAGTGGGTTTTGGGTTGCAGTTTGGGCACTCGGTCTCTAAAAGGTTCGCCATCACTGTTCTAAACTATGCTGTTACCAAAGACATATTTCTAAGTGGGATCCCACCAATTCTCATATATCAAAACTGGATAACCTCAGAACGAAACTAAGCAAAACCTTGTCCTAAACTTTGACCAACCATGTGTGTCAGCCTGTTGATGACCTGGGACAATTCCATGGGGGCCACAAACTCCCACAGTGCTATTGGACACTGTATAATGCTGGGACAACAACATACCCACCGGTTCAATGAAAAACCTCATCTCCACTTGTCTGTCAGACAGAATCTTTGAAAGTCAATAATGTTTCTGGATGGCAATAGCTCCCGACCCTCAACTTGGAATGATGCCAAACTCAGAACACAAGTGGGCACATCTCAGTCAGTTTGGTCCAGTGGTTAAGGCACCAGACTACAAACTGGGAGACTCTGATGTAGAGATGGGGGTCAGGTAGAGGTCGTGAGCAGCAAACTGCCCTTCCAAAGCCTGCATGCCTCTTCTCTCTACATGATCTCATCCATTCACATTGCCATGGCAATGTGGGAAACTACCCCAGGCTGGTACATATCAGCTAGGTTATGGCAGATATGTACCAGCAGATATGGCAGGATGTGGCAGAAAACTGCTCCTTGGCTGTGGCCTCCTAGCTGGTATCTTCTTAAGGATTGGCAAGGGGTTTCACCAATAGAAATGCTGTTGCTATGCTGATGCCATGTTACTTTATGCTATTTGGAATACCTGTATAAAAGGCAATAAACACTGCGAAGGCAGTCAGCCATATTTGCACCCTGCAATGACTAATCACTGATTCCTTCACTCCGAGTTCTAGTTCTGCCTTAAGTGCGAATGCTGGCTGGCTGACTTTGGGCCAGTCTCTCTCAGCCCAACCCATGCCACAGCATTGTTGTTAGAGGGAAAATAGGAAGAAGGAGGAGTACTACTGCCTTGTAGTAGTAGTACTACTAGCTTGTAGTAGAAGGAGGAGTACTACTACCTTGAGCAAAAAAATAACAAAGTCAGGATATAAATAAAAAGTGATATTTTCTTATCAGAAATAACATCTAAGCCCCCCACCCATTCCTTCTCTACGTTTCTGAGCACAGATGGGGGTTCTTACCCAGAGAAGCCAAATTCCTGGAATTCTCCAGCATGACTTCCCCGTGGAGTGCTTTTTGGTCAGGGTCCAGCTGAGACCACTCCTCTTCAGAGAAGTACACGGCCACTTCCTCCAAAGACACGACATCCTGGACAAGGAAGCAAGTTTCCCAATTAACAGATAATCCCAAGAATAATGTGACAGTTTTCTTCCACCAATTAAGCAGGGAGATCCTGTGAACAAAACAGGCATCTTCTGCAGAATTCAGAATGAGATCTCACAGCTTTTGGCTGATGGCACAACTGAAGCACACTGGATCAAGTTGGAAGTATTTGGAATGCCTTTCAGTGTAGCCAACTAAAACAGGTTTTTTTTGGTCAATTAGTAGTTGGGTATTAAACCCACTACTTATCACTGGCTCCAATTCTTCCTAGAATGAGCAGAAGGAAATACAGGGGAAATCCATCTGATTTTTTGCCTATGGCAGTGGTGGCGAACCTATGGCACGGGTGCCAGAGGCAGCACTCGGAGCCCTCTCTGTGGGCACACACACCATCTCCCCAGCCCCGCCTCCTCCCACAGCCCCCTCCTCACCAGCAGCCCCCCCCCGGAGGAGAGTCACCCCTGGGCGCAGCCCACGCAAAGCAGCGCAGCCAAGGGCATGGTAGCCGGGCAGCAGGGACAAGACTCTGCCCTTGTGCCCTGTCGCGCGCAGATGATGCTGCGGGGCATGGGTGGAGGGCGTGGCCGCCATGGCGCTGCTGGGCTACCTGGGTGATCTGTGGCGGGCCGTGGAGGTGGTGGGTGGCCCAGTGGGCAGGGCAGAGCCGGGACAGGCGTGGGGGGCAGTTTTGGGGCACTCAGTCTCTAAAAGGTTCGCCATCACTGGCCTATGGATTGCTTTATCAACTGAGGGAACTCCACTCCACACCTTCATGGAAGTGTTGAGAGAGCTCGTAATGGTATGTGAGAATGACCCTGGGAGAGAGAAAAGAGGATCTGTGGTCAAGACAACATCTGGTCAATGAAATCTGAGCCTGAAGCAGGAGGGCAGAGAAAATTGATCAGAAGTTAAGCCGAGTGTGAATTTTCAACGATATGACCTAAAATTTGTCTCGCTTGGAAAGAGCAACATTATACATTAGAAACAGCAATATTATACATTGAATATTATACAGAATAAAATGAAACCCATCCAAGATTCGTGGACCTTTCCGACATTTCTCCTCCTACCTGAGGCAGAGGTTCAGCCACTCTTTCAGCTCTATCACAAAGAGAAGATGGCTCTAAAAATATGAAGGGCGGCTTTCTATTACCTGTGAGATAGAGAACAGTGGAAGCAGAGAGATTTCACTCAAGATGAACAAAACAATCAGCTGGATGCCCAAACCTCACATCACATGAAAAGAGCTTCTGTTACCTAGTCTGGTGTCCTGACTTCGATCTTGCTGGAAGCTCTCCCTGAATAACGGCTCCTGGGAGGATTTGGACGAATCTTTCCGCCTCTGGGGATACTCAGCGGTAGCTCGCAAGGACCTCTGGACAAGACGTGGCGCGAGAAAGAAGGGAAGAGCACAGAGACAGAAATGAATTATCAGTATTGCACACGCAACCTAGCAGACCCCAATGTCCATCGATTAAGCTGAAAAGTGAGAATGGAAGAATTGCCCCAAATGCATCCTCTGGAAGAAGAATAGAACAACAGGCCTTAGGAGTTCATAATCCCAGACAATTCTGCCAGAGAGACATTGACAAATTCAGAGAGATTCTCTTTAAAACTGCCATAATTACATTCTCACACCTGCAACTCTCCTTGCATCTTCTCAGACTCCTGGGTCAGCAAGAAGCCTTCGGCCAGGGCCACCGCCTGGGAACTGGTTTCCGCTCCACACTCCCGCACCCATTTCGCCATCTCTGGGGAAAGGACAGCCAGGAATTGTTCTAGGAGCACCAGGTCCAGCATCTGGGCCTTTGTGTGTCTTTCTGGCTGTAGCCACTGACGACAAAGGCGGTGAAGCTGACTGCAAATATCTCGGGGGGGCCTCCCC
>NW_015388656.1:125632-148496 GCF_001527695.2 Protobothrops mucrosquamatus | reverse complement strand
ATTTTCCTCAAGAGCAGCCTCAGAAAATAGCAAAATCCTTAGATGATGATGATGATGATGATGATGATAATAATAATAGTAGTAGTAGTAGTAGTAGTAGTAGTAGTAGTAGTAGTAGAAGTAATAATAATAATAATAATAATAATAATAATAATAATAATAATAATAATAATAATAATAATAATAATAATAATAATAAAGTTGGAAGGGACCTTGGAGGTCATCTAGTCTAACCCCCTGCTCAGGCAGGAAACCCTATACAATTTCAGACAAATGGCTATCCAGTCTCTTCTTAAAAACTTCCAGTGTTGGAGCATTCACCGCTCCTGGAGGCAGATTGTTGCTCTGGATGCACCTCAGGAAATCGCCTCCTCCTATGTTTAAGATGATTCAGGCAGGCTATGGATGGGAAACCCTCCCTTTTCCCTCAAGTTCAGAATTCTGGGAGCTGAAACTCAAGTCAGGCTTTATTCTCCACTCGCTTGGGATGACCAGCCTTCCTTGATCAGTGGCTTGAAATCAGCCTCTCCTCATTCATTCCCTTTCCAATAAAACAGAAAATAGAATGGGGTTCTTGCTTGTCTTAGGGACGAAGCCTTTTCCTGCCCTTTCTTTGAGCGAGGAGTGGCTCTGATGCTGAGGAAAAGATGCGTTTCTGCCTGGCTTTGAGCCTTTTGCATGTGAAGCAAATGGGATAACCACTACACCACAAAAACGACAGGCATGGGCAACTCTAAATCAGCATGCCCTTATCGCTTGCCGGCCACCTCAGTCTGGTGATTACAGCATTGTAAGAGTTAATGAGATGTTGTTCTTTATGCTTGGTGCCCTTCCAGAGCATAATTTCAGACACTCTCAGACTGTTGGTTCAATCTTGGCTTTTGAGAGATTTTCTTTGACCAAATATCCCCACGGCAACATTTGGGGGGAGGGGTGAAATATAATGTGTTATGTAACCCAATAAGATGAAATTCTGCTAGGAGAGTGATGGCGAACCTTTTAGAGACTGAGTGCCCAAACTGCAATCCAAAACCCACTTATGCATCATTGAGTGCCAGGTGGGCATGCCCCATTGGCTGGGTATGGCCCATTGGGTGGACGTGGTTGCAGTGGTGACTGCAGACTGGGTGGGACTAAACACTCAATCAATCAATTTCAACTTTGCAAGATCTTTTTTTTTCCCGCGAGAAGTTGAAATTGACTGATTGAACTTTTTTTTTTTTTTGCACATGGCGGCGGAGGCCTAAAGCGAAAAGGTTTTATAAAACCCAGCTGAGGGCCTAGGACTGGGGTGACGGCGCGTGTGCCCACAGAGAGGGCTCTGAGTGCCGCCTCTGGCACCGGTGCCATAGGTTCGCCACCACTGTGCTAGGATATATAAACGATCTAAAATAGTGGCCACCAACAGTGGAATGCGGCCATCCTGAGCTATCACAAAGGTGAGTTGGATAAGCAAGATAGCCCAGGACTGGTCCCTGGTGTTTTCCTTTGAAAAAGCCACATCCTCACATTTACATCCTCACATCTACATCCTCCTGAACAGCTAAACCATTGGGAAGGTGCTAAGTTCAGAGGGTTGGGTTGGCCAGCTTTCAAAATGTTGCTTCTGCGACATTTTTCTCCTAAAACTGCATCGTGAGGAGGTCTGTATTTAGAATGTGCATAAGAGTAATGGCTTGCCATGTCCTTCTCTGTAGATGAAAAAAAAATAAACACCCTGAAGGGACACCTTTCTTAGACAGATTTTTGAAACCTTCCAACAGTTAAATTTTTACTGACAGCTGCATTTTAATCCCTGCAACTTCCATCTGTTGGAAATGTGACATGGTATAGTGCAGGGGTAGGCAACCTTGGCTCTTTTATGACTCGTGGACTTCAACTCCCAGAATTCCTGAGCCAGCCATGCTGAGGGGAAAGGGAGAGGTTTCCAAGCTGAGCCATGCTGGCTCAGGAATTCTGGGAGTTGAAGTCCACAAGTCATAAAAGAGCCAAGGTTGCCTACCCCTGGTATAGTGGATCCCAGATAGCAATCATTTTTTGATGATTGATTACATTTGTGGTTTTGAGGGGAAGTCAAAACCCATTCCGCACTAGCTGCCAGGAGAGGCATGATGCAGGACCCATCGGCCTGATTATTCTGGTTGGTGAGGTCCAGGAGAAGACCCTCCTCTGCTGTTGTTCCTGCCCTCTGAAACATCTTGCCCCCCCCATTTGATATCAGCCCCAACCCTCTTGACCGTTCGTAAGGGCCTAAAGATCTGACTCTGCCAATTAGCTTGAGGCCCCAATGGGGGAGCATCACAGTGGAGGTGATCGATTGATCCCATCTCTATCCCACCTTCCCAATATGTATATATAATTACTTTTATGATTGTAAGCCTCACAGAGTTACCCTGTGATAAGATGGGCAGCCAATAATTTTTATAAATAAATCAGTCAGTCAATCAGCGGGATGTCCAGAAGATGACTGACACTGTGGCATCATCCTTCACAAACACATCCACTTCCTGGGACACCCACTGGAGAAGTTGATGGGAAATAAATTTACCCAGAGAATTCCCAGTGGGATAATAATAATAATAATAATAATAATAATAATAATAATAATAATAAGAAGAAGAAGAAGAAGAAGAAGAAGAAGAAGAAGAAGAAGAAGAAGAAGAAGAAGAAGAAGAAGAAGAAGAAGAAGAAGAAGAAGAAGAAGAAGAAGAAGAAGAAGAAGAAGAAGAAGAAGAAGAAGAAGAAGAAGAAGAAGAAGAAGAAGAAGAAGAAGAAGAAGTTGGAAGAGACCTTGGAGGTCATCTAGTCCAACCCTCTGCTCAGGCAGGAAACCCTATACCATTTCAGACTATTGGCTGTCCAGTCTTTTCTTAAAAACTTCCAGTGTTGGAGCATTCACCGCTTCTGGAGGCAGGTTGTTCCATTGGTTAATTGTTCTAACTGTCAGGAAGTTTCTCCTTAGTTCTAGGTTGCTTCTCTCCTTGATTAGTTTCCATCCGTTGCTTCTTGTCCTGCCTTCAGGCGCTTTAGAGAACAGCTTGATTCCCTCTTCTTTGGGTCAGCCCCTGAGATATTGGAACACTGCTATCATGTCCCCCCTCGTCCTTCTCTTCATTAAACTAGACATACCCAATTCCAGCAGCTGTTCCTTATATGTTTTAGCCTCCAGTCCCCTAATCATCTTTGTTGCTCTTCTCTGTACTCTTTCTAGGATGTACAGCTCCATGTGTCAGATCCCATCTTGGGACGAAATGCAGCAAAGTGCTTGCTTCAAAGAAGACCAGCAGGTGATGCTCAGAGAAACAGCTGCAGAAGGAAAAGATTCTATGGAGAATTAACACATCTGGCCATAATGCAAAGCGGATGATTTGCTCCCTGGCAGCATCCTGATTTTTTTTCTTCAAATCCAAATTCATCTTTAAAAGCAATTAAACCACTCCTTACAGGACAACTAGAGGACACTATGGGAGAATATTAATGTCATTAGTACCGAGGTCTAGCATGGAGCCTCAAGAAAAATAGCAATGGATTACATAATAAAAGCACTGCAATCAAATATTGCATGTGCCACAAGACAGGATTCAGAACCCTGGATAGCTCCCAATGAGGGCTGCTCATGATCGGATTAATCATCTCTAAGAAAAACACAATTCCAGTGCTGGTCTGTGACCAATAAAATCCTCAAGAAAGGTGGTGGCTGTTCGTCCCCATTTTACATTCCAGAGGGGGGTAAAACTAATTCAGATATTTAAACCCTAGTGAGAAAAATCCTTGACAGTATGGGAATCGAAGCCCTCAGATGAAGAACCCAATGCAAGAACAGTCCATCACCTTCACCTCGGGATCATGCCATCCAGCAGGCCGTCCCTGGGTGGGCTCGAACCACCATCCTTCTGGTTAACAGCCAAATTCGCTAGCCCCTTACACCCCAGAGACTTCGCACAGGGCTTGGCATCTGCCTCCCTCAGTCCGGAGATTCATACCTCCAAAGCTTCTGTTTGGTTTTTGTAGTGTGGCTCCTTTTCCCCCACTAAAAACAAAATCTGGGATGAAAACTCGGTCTGGTGACGCTGCCTGCACATCCCAGAAGGGTAAAAGTTGAAAAAAAGGCATGTGCCAGCCAGGATTCAAACCCAAGTCATAGGATTGGAGACATGTATGATGTCCCTATACCAGGGGAGGCAACCTTGGCTCTTTTATGACTCATGGACTTCAACTCCCAGAATTCCTGAGCCAGCCATGCTGAGGGGGAAGGGAGAGGTTTCCAAGCTGAGCCAGGCTGGCTCAGGAATTCTGGGAGTTGAAGTCCACGTGTCATAAAAGAGCCAAGGTTGCCTACCTCTGCCCTATACAACTGGCACAGATGTTAAGATTCTGTCTCAGGAGATGTAAAATTTATGTTCGAGGTTTCTCTTTTCCCATCTAATAGTGAGAGAAAAACTCTTCTGAAACCCAATATTCAACCAGCAGAATGGCTTAAAATTCTGCTCCCTCATCCTTCACACTGAAGAAGCAGAGTTCTTTAACCCATCTGATACAACATGCACCAGGCTGTTTTGGACAGCAAAAGATATGGTCACGCTGGTTGAGAGTCAGCCAGGCTTGTGGTTTCTGTGGTGTGGTGGTTATCACATTTGCCTAACACACAAAAGTTCCCTGGTTCGGCACCAGGCAGAAACACGTCTTTGCCCCTCAGCATGAGAACATTTCTAGGCATGTAGAGGATATACTTTTCTCCCCCCAGAAAAAGCAAAAAGCATCCCGCTTTTTCTTCCTCATCCAAGATGGAATGACAAAGTAGAGGATGCTTTTAAGCCATTGAACAAAGAATAGTCATCCCAAGACAAAAACTAGCCAGAATGGAGGCTCTAGGAGTTTTATGGCTTCATATTCTGCAGCACTAGAGAAAAGTGGCAATTTATAATTATATCTGTATATTTAGGGGTTTCCTTTCTTTTTTCTTTTCCTGAACTCAACTGTGAATTCCAATAAAACATCTTTCAAGACTGGCTACCCAGGAAAGGAACATTGAGAAGCCAAACTCTTCATCAACACTGGACCATCACTTTGAGCCAACATCTAATCCAGTGATGGCGAACCTTTTAAAGACCGAGTGCCCAAAAACTGGCCCCGCCCCCACTCTGCCCCCCCATCCCCTGCCCCGCCTGCCCAAAGGACCACTCACTGCCTCCAGGACCCGCCGCAGATCGCCCAGGCAGCCCAGCAGCGCTGTGGTGGCCACACCCTCTGCCCGTGCCCTGCAACATCAACGGCATGATGGAGTGTGAGGGCAGAGACTTGTCTACGCTGCCTGGCTGCCATGTCCGTGGCTGCGCTGCTCTGTGTGGGCCACACTCGGGGGCGACTCTCCTTCAGGGGGGCTGCTGGAGAGGAGGGGGTCGTGGGGGGAGGCAAGGCTGGAGCAACGGCACGTGTGCCCACAGAGAGGACTCCGAGTGCCACCTCTGGCACCCGTGCCATAGGTTCGCCACCACTGATCTAATCTGACCTGGAAAAGCAGGTCCGAGAGTTTCCAAACTACACATTTGAGTGATGCTGTGGGGGGGGGGACTCTTCACACACACAAACACACACACACACACACACACACACACACATTTCTGCCCTCTTCCTCCTTGATGAAGGCTTTGAGCATCAGCTTTGGACTGGTGTCCAGTTATCTCTGGGTTGCTGGAAATAGAGTATACAAGTGTTTCATCCTCTTGAGTCTCCATCCAGTGCAGGGGATAACCAAGAGCGAGCTGCCAACTGGGAAGACAAGTTGCCTGGTGACCTCAGCAACGGTCTGAGAGTGTTGTTGGGACCTCTCCCCTCAATTCCCTTTTCTACTGGAAAGCCTTCATCAAGCTTACCCCGGCTAGGTCCCTCCCTAGGTAAGAAAAACCCTCGCCTCCATTTGACACTTCAAAAGAGAAGCTGGAGGAACGAAAGCCACTTTGTACTTCCCTGGTGGTCTAGTGGTCAGGACTTGGCGTTCTCACCACCACAGCCCATGTTCAATTCCCAGCCAGGGAAAACCATCAATCATCCTGCAGGTAGAATTCCCAGGAAGGGTCGTGTTCATGGCAAACTAGCTGAATTGACCAGAGAATAATTCTGCCTTCCCTCCCCTCCCCTCCCCTCCCCCCCTCTAGGGGTGGAAGAGTCCTTGGAGGTCTTCTAGTCCAACCCCCTGCTCAAGCAGGAGACCCTATGCCTTTTCAGACGAATGGTTGTTCAGTCTCTTCTTTAAAATCTCCAGTGTTGGAGTACAGTTTGCAGTAGTGGCGAATACCTGTAGCTACTGGCCACCCAAAGCCCTTATAAAGAGAACACTGACAATGACATCCCCTAAACTCCACTGAAGATGTTACCTAGCCCAGGACTTTTCAACCAGTGGTACGGGTACTACCTGTGGTACATTGGCACCTGGCAAGTGGTACGCAACCATCCTAGAAAAGTGGTAGCGGGGGAGGGGAATGAGCTGAACCGGTGGCAGCACCGCACAAGCCTGAGCGAGAGATGGCTGGAGCTGCAGGGCTGTCAGGGCTCAGCGAAAACGCCAGGATCAGTGCCGCTTTCCAGCTGATCTGCGCTTCTTTGGGGCTGTCAGGCTCAGTGGGAGCGCCAGGATCAGCGCCAGGCTTCAGCTGGATTTTGGCGCTGATCCTGGCGCTTCTGCTGAGCCCTGAAGAAGCACCAATCAGCTGGAATGTTGCAGCATCTCCAGGATCTTGTGATTTACATTCAGATGCTTGGCAACTGATTCATATTTATGATGGTCACAGTGTCCCAGGGTCATGTGGAGTGGCCAGAACCTGCTACAACCACCCAGCAGACGGGGGGAATAAAAACCAAACACCCCCCACCCCACCCCCGCTGCCAATCCTCAACAGAAATGCTCACAACAATGAAAACCTCGGACAGGAGGAAGAGTGCCGCAGGGCGGGCAGGCGTCTTGCTCTGCTGTGGCTTGGGGGGCACTTTTTTCAGTGCCATTGTAACTTCAAACAGTCACTAAGCAAACTGTTGTAAGTCGAGGACTACCTGTACTTTATCACTTTTTTTTGGGTCATCATGTTGACACCTTGCTAGGCAACTGGTGATACTCGGATGTTGCCATATCCTAAAAGTGATACAATGGGTGAAAAGGTTGAAAAGTCCTGACCTAGCCTGGTAACAAAACGTTCGGAAACCAACTCACAAGCTCGGAGAATGAACCTTCACCCTCAGTCTCAATAGCCTCCATCCAACCAGCCCTGGCTTGAATCTTTAGGTGAAGCCGATGATGACAACTGGAATTGCAGATTTGGGGTGTGCAAAGCTGCCTGTAGTCCACTTAGGGGAGAGGGAGGGGCATCAGCCCTTCAAGGATGCTGAGGGGAAGCCATATCTAATGTCTCTTGAGCACAATTGGTCAAAGGGGTCCGGCTGTTGAGTAGAAAAATGGGCTGGGGGTGGTTTGAATCCGACAGTTTGGCGGCAGTGGTAGAATGGGCTCAGACTCAGGGGGATCATTATATATATGACACAAATCTTGGCTGGTGAAGGAAGGGAATGTGACCCTCACCAACTGCAGGCTTTGCAAGCAACAGCCAACATTTTGGTTGCAGAAATCAGGCCTCTCTCTGGAGCCTTCCTCAAGGAAGCTGAGATGGAAAAGGTAGAACAGCCACAACTGTCATTCCAGAGGAAAACAGAATTTGGGACCCGCACTGGAGACTTGACATCTCCGTTTACAGGACTTCTCACCATTTGGGCTCCTTTTCAGAGCCCTGATGACCAGGAATTAGGGGACAGTATCAATTGTGAATACATACAGATGGCTCCTCTCTCTTTGGTCACTTGCAGAATCCTGGATGCAGTCATGAAAGGACAGCAAGGACAACACCCAATGTCCTAAACCAGACATGACAAACACAAGGCCCGGGGGCCAGATGCGGCCCGCAAAGTGGTTTCATGTGGCCCACGAAGCCATCCTGGAAACAGTGAGGGAACGGCCCCCTCTGCCTTGGCCCTGGCCCAGGCCGGCCGGGAGCCAATGTACAATTTTGTGGTGGCCATCTATGCTGAAATGCATTCAGTCTTAGCTCCACAAGGCTGTCTAGAAAGTGAGGAACCAGCCCCTGCTGTCGGCCCCGCCCCCTAGGTGCATGCTGGGGAGGTGTCACCCTTTGTGAGGAATGAAGAAATGCACCATGCCTTGGCGCTTGCCCCGGTCCCACCCCCTTCTGCCAGAGACCCTCAGATCTGTCCCACTCCTGCCCAGGCCCCCACAGGCACCCTTGACACGAACGGTGTAGAGCTGACCATGCCCACCCAGTAGGTCACACCCACTCCATCCACGACCAGTCAGTAGGCCGCACCCATCCTGAGCACACCCACCTGGCCCGAGGACAACCGCAATGCTGATGCGGCCCTCAATGAAATTGAGTTTGACACCCCTATCCTAAACCCACCCGAGAACATATGATATCTTTAGGGAAACACCCAAATGGGAACATGTTTAGCTACTTCTGCTCTCTCCCTTCTTATCTACAGTGTGCCAGACTGACTGGGTGAAATTTTTTATCTTATGTGTGTCAGCGTTGCTGGATGGGTTGCTTATGTAATCAGAAAGAATAAATACAAGGATTTCTTGTCATTCGTTGCTCCTCTCATTTAGAGGAGTCCGCCTCTATTCAGCCAAATAAAAACGTAAAGCTTGAAGGCAACTTCTGGTTTCCTGTATTTCTTTATCAAGCAAAACCTCAGAAGCTACATATCAGCCCCTTCCTCCAAAGCTCGTTCCATACAATGTATATTTATGTGACTTTATGGTGAGGATTCAGGGACGCAAAGACTCATTCAAAAACGCATTCATTCCTCGTCACAATTTCACACGAGTGAGAGCCCAGGTGTTTTATTTTTATGGCCATCGTAGGGTAACGGCTTTGTGAATTGCAGCACAGACGCATGTGGCATGTGTCTCCCGCCTACAGTATTAGGTCTTTCTCCTTTGTGATTCTTTCGATGGGCTATAAAGGAGTTACAACAGAAGGTCTTTCCGCACTCCATGCACTGACACAGCTTCTCTCCTGTGAGGATTCTTTTATGCAGTCCGTTTTACTCTCACGAAAGCTCTCCCCACATTCGCTATGCTGATATGTTTGTGTGAATGGACTTGTGGGAATGAAGACTACCGCTACAAGTAAAGCTCTTTCCACACTCCATGCATGGATAAGGCTTCTCTCCTTTGTGTACCCACTTGTGATAATTAAGTTGACTCTTATATGTAAAGGTTTTTCCACACTCCTTGCATCGATATGGCTTCTCGCCTATGTGGATCCTTTTATGGACAGTTAGAGTTTTATTTGTACTAAAACTCTTCCCACACTCATTCCATTGATATGGCTTTTCACCCGAGTGGGTCCTTTTGTGGATAGTTAGAACGGTACTCAATCTAAAACTCTTCCCACACTCCATGCATTGATATGGTTTCTCCCGTGTGGATCCTTTTATGCACAGCCAGAGTGTTACTCTCACTAAAGCTCTTTCCACATTCACTGCGCTGATATGGTTTTTCGCCTCTGTGGCTCCTTATATGGGAGGCAAGATGATAACTCCTACTGTAGCTCTTTCCACACTCCATGCATTGAAATGGTTTCTCCCCTGTGTGGATCCTCTTGTGGGAATTAAGATTACTGCTACGAGTAAACGTCTTTTCACACTCCATGCACTGATATGGTTTCTCCCCTGTATGGATTCTTTTGTGGGAGGTAAGAGAAGAATTCCACGCAAAGCTCTTTCCACACTCCGTGCATTGATAGGGCTTCTCTCCTTTGTGGATCTTCTTGTGGGAATTAAGATTACTGCTACGAGTAAACATCTTCTCACACTCCATGCACTGATATGGTTTCTCCCTTGTGTGGATCTTTTTATGGCTAGCCAGACTTTTGCTCTCACAAAAGCTCTTCCCACACTCATTACACTGATATGGTTTGTCACCTGAGTGGATCCTTATGTGGCAGGCAAGATCATTATTCTTACTAAAGCTCTTTCCACACTCCATACATTGATGTGGCTTCTCCCCTGTGTGGATCCTCTTGTGGGAATTAAGATGACTGCTACAAGTAAAGCTCTTTCCACACTCATTACACTGATATGGCTTTTCGCCTGGGTGGATCCTTATGTGGCAGGCAAGGTTTTTACTCTTACTAAAGCTCTTTCCACACTCCATACATGGATGTGGCTTCTTCCCTGTGTGGATCCTCTTGTGGGAATTAAGATGACTGCTACGAGTAAACGTCTTTTCACACTCCATGCACTGATATGGTTTCTCCCCTGTATGGATTCTTTTGTGGCAGGTAAGAGAAGAATTCCACGTAAAGCTCTTTCCACACTCTGTGCATTGATAGGGCTTCTCTCCTTTGTGGATCTTCTTGTGGGAATTAAGATTACTGCTACGAGTAAACATCTTCTCACACTCCATGCACTGATACGGTTTCTCCCTTGTGTGGATCTTTTTATGGCTAGCCAGACTTTTGCTCTCACAAAAGCTCTTCCCACACTCATTACACTGATATGGTTTGTCGCCTGAGTGGATCCTTATGTGGCAGGCAAGATTATTATTCTTACTAAAGCTCTTTCCACACTCCATACATTGATATGGCTTCTCCCCTGTGTGGATCCTCTTGTGGGAATTAAGATGACTGTTACAAGTAAAGCTCTTTCCACACTCCATGCATTGATATGGCTTCTCTCCAGTGTGGATCCTCTTATGGGAATTGAGGCTAGTGCTACAAGTAAAGGTCTTTCCACATTCCATGCATTGATATGGTCTTTCTCCCGTATCAAGGATGATACGGTTGTTCAGCCAACTGACCAGAGGAAAGTCTTTTTTAATTCCACTTTGTGATCGCCTTGTTTCATCACTCTTTGGCTGCATCTGATCTGCAAACTTCCCTATTCCCACTTTTGGATGGATTGCTTGGCCTTCCTTCTTGAGATTCTTATTCTCTTGCCCATTAATGCCTTGAAAAAGAAAAATGAAAACTGTTGCTCAGACATGTCAAACACACGGCCCTTGGGATCGGCCCAGAGATGGCGAGGGACCGGCCCCAGCCACTCTGGCCTCAAGCCCAGCCCAGCCCAGCCCAGCCGAGCCCAGCCCAGCCAGGTGGCCCACCCATGTGCACACTCAGGATGCGGTGAGCACGTGGGGCCAATGGTGTCCGGCAGCAGGGGCTCCGCAGCCTGCTGCCACCACCAGGCAGATCCTCCAAGCAGCAGGCGCACCAGTGGCACCCGCAGTAGACGGAGTGGGTGGGGGGAGGCACATGCAGACCGCCAGACATGCCTATTCCATCCCCTCTGTTTTTGCTTGCGGTTGGAGAGCAGATCACCGCTGGTCATCTCCTCGGCCCCCTTGCGGGTCTTGTCCTTGGCCCACGCATGCAGTGCATTCCCCTTGCACACCTGACGCACCTCGGCCCCACCACAGGCTGCTGCCTCCACCTCCAGCGACTCGTGCAGGTCCATTAGGCCACTGCCGCCCGGAGCAGGAGGCCCGCCCAGCACAAAGGAGGCAAATTGGCCGGCTAGGAAGCCCAATTAGAAGTGATAGAGAAAGCCAGGCCCAGCAGGCAAAAGACAGCCACCCCAAGCAAGGAAAGCCAGATCCTCATCAGCGCCAAGGCTACCCAGATCCAGCCAGGATCGCGTGTCTTCCCCCCATCTCAGCTGGGCCGAGGTGCATCGGGTGCGCAAACGGAACGCGCTCCACGCGTGGGCCAAGGGCAAGACTCACGAAGGGGCTAAGGAGATGATCAGCAGTGACCTGCTCAACAAATGCAAGCAAAAGCAGGCGGGACAGAGTAGGCATGTCTGGCGGTCCACATTACATGCCTCTTCCCCTCGACTCCACTTGCTGCTGGTGCCGCTACTGCGCTGCTGCTGCTTAAAGGACCGGCCCGGTGGTGGCAGTGGGCTGAGGAGCCCCAGAGTGCACTAGCTGAGAGGCTGGCAAGTCATTGGCCCCTGAACACTTGGGGCCCATGGTGGGCGGGGCCCATGGTGTCCGGCAGCAGCCAGCACGCTCCCTGCCTCATCTCGCCTCACCCCATGGCAGTGGCACCCCTGCCCTGCCCTGCCTCACCTCACTTCACCCTGTGGGACGAGCCTCCCGCCCACTGCCAGAAACACCTGGATCCCCAACCCTGCCCGATCCCCACAGGCACCCCCCCCAGCTGCGAGAAACTTCTAAGTGGCCCCAGCCACGCCCACCCAGTCGGCCACGCCAACCCAGTTGGCCCCACCCACCCGGCCCCAGAGAGCAACCGCAATGTTGATGCGGCCCTCAATGAAATCGACTTTGACACACCCCTGGTTTGTCTGGACTAGGAAAATGATCAAACCTTTTCTTCTGAAATTCAGCAAGAGGAATTATTAATATATTTTGGCTCTTTTGCTGGCATATACAAAGATTCTAAACAAAGATTTACCAAAGACCGTTTCCTCGTGAGCTCCTATCAATCCTTATATATCAGAATTGGATGACATAATAACAAACCTAAGACAAACCGTGATCTAATCTTTGAACACTAGTGTGTGTCAACCATGAGTGACTAGTTCAGGGGTAGGCAACATTGGCTCTTTTATGACTCGTGGACTTCAACTCCCAGAATTCCTGAGCAGCCATGCTGAGGGGAAAGGGAGAGGTTTCCAAGCGGAGCCATGCTGGCTCAGGAATTCTGGGAGTTGAAGTCCACGAGTCATAAAAGAGCCAAGGTTGCCTACCTCTGGACTAGGCCAATTCCATGGTGCCACAAACTCCCTAAGTGCATCAGATACCGTATCATGCTGGGCAGCAATATACCCACCAGCTCCCCAACTTCAATCAAAGTCTCATCTCCACTTGCCTGCAGAGCAGAATCTCTGAAAGCCAAGGGGAATTCCTGGATGGCAATAGCTCCCCACCCTCAACTTAGGCTAATGCCAAATTCAGTACACAAGTGGACACATCTCTAAGTGGAGAATATCCCTCTCAGGGCACATCCAGTCTTGCTTATGCATACCCAGAGATCAGGCTCAAGAGAGGCCACACCATCCCTATATGCAGCCTGTCCCTCAGATTCCTGCTATTATCTTCTGCTCCATGAAAATGAGTATTTTGTACTCGATGAGCAGAAAGCATTTTGAAAGGAACCCATTTCCTTCATGTAAAAAGTTTTGGAACTTGTGCAGTTTTCCAATTTTCCTTTCATTAAATTTCCTCCTCCATAAAGACCTATTTAGTCATATGGTTAAGACACCCAGGCTAGAAACCGGGTGACTAAGAGTCCTAGTCCTGCCATAAGCTTGAATGCTGGCTGGGTGACTTTGGGCCAGTCTCTCTCAGCCCAGGCCACGTTACAGGGGTTTTGTTGTAGAGAAAATAGGAAGAGGAAGAAGTATTACGTATGTCTGCTGCCTTGAGTTATTTACAAAAAATAATAAAGGCAGGTGATAATAAATAAATAAATAATAAATAAATAAATAAATAAATAAAAAGTGATATAAAAATTGATATAACATCTAAGCCCCCCCCCCACACACACACACCCCTCATATCTTCTCTACGTTTCTTAGCCCAGATCGGGATTCTTACCTAGAGAAGCCAAATTCTTGAAAGTCTCCAGCATGACTTCTCCGTGGAGCGCTTTTTGGTCAGCATCCAGCTGAGACCACTCCTTCTTGGAGAAATACACGGCTACTTCCTCAAAGGACAAAACATCCTGAACAAGGAAACAAGTTTCCCTATTAACAGACAATCCCAGGAATAATTGGGCAATTTCCTTTCGCCAATGCAAAGAGAGAGATCCAGTGAACAAAATGGACACCTTCCGCAGAATTCAAAATGAGAGCTCCCAGTTTTGGGCTGACGGCACAACTGAAGCCTATTTGATCGAGTTTGGAAAGACTTGGAATGTCTTCCAGTGAAGCAAACTAACATAGTTTTCTGGGTCACTTGAGTAGTTGGGTCTTAAACCCACTACTCACCAATGGCTCCAATTTTTCCTAGGGTGGGGAGAAGGAAATATAGGAAACCCATCTGACATTTTTCCCAATGGCTGAGTTTATTCATTGAGGGACCAACCATTCTCCCCCACTCCATACCTTCATGGAAGTGCTGGGAGAGCTTGTAACAGTATGTGAGAATGACCCTGGGAGACAGAAAGGAAGATCTCCAGTTGAGATAGTCAGCTAAATCTGAGCCTGAACCAGGAGGGTAGAGAAAGCTTATCAGAAGGAAGCTGTAGCTTAATTTCAGTGTGAATTTTCAATAACCTGATCTAAAATTTGTCTTCTTTAGAAACAGCGGTGGCACAGTGGTTAGAATTTAGTACTATAGGCTACTTCTGCTTGATAAATATGTATCAATACGATGAATCTTCAGAGTCAGTCAAACCTACAATACAATGGAAACTAATTGAATAGAAAAAACAAGTACAATTGATGGGAATCAGGAAAAGATAACATAAAAGAAGTAAGATAAACACATAGGCAAAAATTAGCTGGGTCTTAGAGTGGGAAAAGGAAGAAGACAAACTATAAAAAAAATAGCTGTAAGTGGAAATGGCTAGCCAGGAAAGACATGTTGAATTGGAAAACAGGAAAACAAGCTGAATAAGATAAGAGGAAAGGCACACTGAACTGAAAAACAGGAAATAACCTATTGTTCTAAAAGGAGGACATAAGTATCCACAGAGTTCAAAATAACCATTTAAATGTCTATTTTTTCTTATTATTATTGTATATGTGAATATGATTTAATATGTTATCAGGAAATGTGTAAGAAGCAGACGGAAAAAAGTATAACCTCATAGTACCTCAGCCAATGGGGAAAGAGGAGGGATGTAGCGGCCGGGACAGGGCTGTATAAAGAAGGGAATATTTTGGGTTAAAGCTTTGATAGCTTCTCTTCCGCTTATTGCAATAAACAAAACAAAAGGCCTTCACTGTGTCTTGGCTGGTTATTGGTCAGGCGAGCTTGCCTCTGGTCAAGAAGGAAAGAAGCCAGGAGCACATATCATGCTGCTTGCCAGCTGCCAGCAGTTTAATTCTTACCGATTCAAGGTTGACTTGGCCCTCCTTCCAAGATCAGTAAAATGAGGAGCCAGATTGTTGGAGGCAACATGGTGACTCTGTAAACTACTTTGAGAAGGCTGTAAAAGCACTGTGAAGCAGTATAGAAGTCTAAGTGCTAATGCTATTGTACGTTGAACTCCAGAACAAAATGAAACCCACCCAAGATTCGTGGACCTTTCTGATATTTCTTCTCCTACCTGAGGCAGAGTTTCAGCCACTCTTTCAGTTCCACCAGAAAGAGGAGGTGATTCTAAAAACATTAAGGACAGCTTTCTATTATCTGTGGGAAAGAAAAATGGTGGAAGCAGATCGTTAAAAAAAGAAACAGCCAGAAACAGGTTCCACTGAAGATGAGCAAAAGAATCGGCGGGATGTCCAAACCTCACATCGCGTGGAAGGAGCTTCTCTTACCTGGCATGACGTCTTGACTTTGATCTTTCTGGAAGCTCTCCCTAAACTGCAGCTCTTGAGAGAGTTTGGATGAATCTTTCCTCCTCTTGGGATACTCAGTCACAGCTTCCAAAGATTTCTAGACATGACGTGATACGATAAATAAGAGAAGAGTACAGAGACAGAAATGATCATGCTGCACTCTCAATCTAGCAGACCCCAATGTCCATCACTGAATTTGGAAAGCGAGAATGGAAGTATTGCCCCAAATGCATCCTCTGGAAAAAGAATAGAACAATGGGTCTTAGGACAGCAGTTCTCAACCTATGGGTCGCGACCCCATTTGGGGTCGATCGACCATTTCACGGGGGTCGCCAAACAAGGCTGTCCGCCATTTTTTTCCCCTTTTCCGGCAGGGCCAGCTGGTGGTCGGCCTGCTCCGTCTCTGCCGCTTGCCAGCTACGCCTCGGCCGGCGCAGGGGGCAGAACCACGCATGCGCAGCGCTCCCGGGCAGGGAAAGTCCTCGACTTATGACCGGTTTAGTCCTCGACTTACGACCGGTTTAGTCCTCGACTTACGACCGGTTTAGTCCTCGACTTACGACCGGTTGGGGGTCGCGGCATTAAAAAGGTTGAGAACCACTGTCTTAGGAGTTCATAATCCCAGACAATTCTGCCAGAGAGACATTGACAAATTCAGAGAGATTCTCTTTAAAACTGCCATGATTGCATTCTCACACCTGCAACTCTCCTTGCATCGTTTCCAACTCCTGGGTCAGCAGGAAGCCTTCAGCCAGGGCCACCGCCTGGGAACTGGTCTCCACTCTGCATTCCCGCACCCATTTCTCCATCTCTGGGGGAAGGACAGTCAGGAACTGCTCCAGGAGCACCAGGTCCAGCATCTGGGCCTTTGTGTGTCTTTCTGGCTGCAGCCACTGACAGCAAAGGTGGTGAAGCTGACTGCAAACGTCTCGGGGACCCCTCCCCTCCTGGAACTGCACTTTTCTGAAGTGACAGCATTGGACCTCTGAACTCTTGGCTTCATCTTCTTGGTTCTCCTGCCCAGGACTTGCCCCATTCATCCCACAGCTCCAAGACTGAGCAGCTGCAGGGCCTTTTCCAACTCCTGCATCTGCTGGGCTTTGTCCCTCCATCTTCTCTCTGGTCCCCAAAATGGATCCATGCATCTTCCCAGATCTTCCTAATCACAAGGGGTCTGTCCAAATTGCCAAAGGCCAGTCAGCTCTCTTCCCTCACAGGATACTTCAGTCTCCAAAGGAACCTGGGATGATTTCCAGCTTACATATCTGAAATGGAGAATATAGGTGTTCAGTAGGGCAACAAATCTGAGCATCCTCCCTCTCCTCCCCCCAAAAAAATCCAAGTAAGAAACTCTAATGTACTCACTAATGACTGGAAGAAGGGGAGGGGTTATCTTATTAGGAAGACTGACCATTGCAGTAAATTCTGGAGAGCCCTTCTAGATCAGCTTCTGTCAAGGACTCAAAATATTGGATAAATACATTTGGAAACGTTTTGGATTTCTATTGCCTGCTGTCTCTGCATAATCCAAATCGGGGGTCTTCAAACTTGGCCCTTTTATGACTTTGTGGAGTTCCAGCCTTGCATGCAAAGTCAGCAGAAAAGACTTTGAAGTAGAATATGTGTAGCTCAGGGAGGAAATGAGGGGTCCTTGATGCTCTCTGAGCTTGCTTGTTTTCTTGCAGACGTTTCATTACCCTAACTAGGTAACATCATCAGTGCTAGTAAGGAGTGCCAACAGCCCTCCTTACTAGCACTGATGATGTTACCTAGTTAAGCAAGCTCAGAGAGCACCAAGGACCTCTCAGGAGAGACTTTGGCCACTCGTTTATCTCGGCATAGTACGTATAGTCAAGGCCATGGTTTTCCCAGTTGCAATGTATGGCTGTGAGAAAGGCTGAGCGCCAAAGAATTGAGGCCTTTGAACTGTGGTGCTGGACAAGACTCCTGCGAGTCCCCTGGACTGCAAGGCGTCAGTCCTAGAGGAGATCAACCCTAACTGCTCTTGAGAAGGCCAGATCCTGAAATTGAAACTCAAATACTTTGGTCACCTAATGAGAAGGAAGGACTCACTGGAGAAGAGCCTAATGCTGGGAAAGATGGAGGGCAATAGAAGGAGGGGACGACAGAGAATGAGGTGGCTGGATGGAGTCACTGAAGCAGTAGGCGGGAGCTTAAATGGACTCCAGGAGATGGTAGAGGACAGGAAGGCCTGGAGGAACATTGTCCATGGTGTTACGATGGGTCGGACACAACTTCGCAACTAACAACAACAAAGTGCAGATTAATGAGAAAAGAAGACAATTTCAACAACTGCAGAATCAGGCTGCAGGGTAACAAAATTGACAAAGGTTTAGGGGAGTCTGAATACATTCTGAATGCACCATAAATAAATGATTTTTTTTTTATCAGAAACAACATTTAAGCACCCTTTTCTACACTTCTGAACACAGACAGGGTATGTTTAGTTTAATGAAGAGAAGGACGAAGGGGGATGGCAGAGGACAGGAAGGCCTGGAAGAACGTTTTCCAGCGGGTCGCGATGGGTCGGACACGACTTCCCAACTAACAACAACAGGAAGGGGAAGGCGAGGGAAACCCCTTCTGAAAACGGGGCCAAGAAAATTTGCAGGAAATTGGAAGCACAAATCTCCGTTTTGCAAAGACGACCTCTCCTCCCCTCCCCTCCCCATGCAGAGGTTTCCCCATCGAAATGGGGGGTAAACGGCTGCCCCCTTTCTGCGACCCTGATTTTTTTTCCCCTAAGGGCAACGCGAAGGGTCCGAAGCTTTGCTTTCTCCCCTGTCTGGGCCGCGCATGCAAAGGGGCGGCAGGGGAACATGGGACCCGTGGCTCCCCCCCTTCCCACGACTCCAAGCTTGAAGAAGCTTTGCAAGTCTCCATGTCCGCCTCCAGCGCAGGACAACAGCCCCTCCCCCATCACTGAACCGGGCGTCATGTCTGGATCGCGATCCGTGCAAGGCTTCCCTGCTCACAGCGAGGCGGGGCAGCAGAATCGGACAGCGCAGAAAGGGCGGACACGCGTTGAATTCCTTCCTGCAAAACGCCTCGGGAAGGTGCATCCCTCTGAATGTGGGGAAAAGGCAGAGGGCGCATGCTCAGTTCTTCTTGCAATGCGAGGGGGGCGGGAGACAGCTACCGAGGGAGCCCCCTAGTGGATCCTGTGCGCAATGCCAGAGGAGCCTGCCAGGGCGCAGGACATCATGTCCCATTGCGGGCATGGGATGATGGGCGTTAGAGCAGAAGGACAGGTTCCCTCTAACATTGCCTATCTAGAAAGGAAGTGGCGTCTCCAGCAGGCGGCAGTTTCTAGAGTTTCCCTTTTTTTAATGTCTAAGAAACATCTGTGACCTTGGGAACACTGAGAAAATCTCTATGGAGACTCAAAAAAAACGTTTTCCTGTGAAGAGCAGCTTCTCTGAAGGGTCTGCAGGGATTCCCAGAGGCCTCAAAAATGAGCAAAATCCTGTCAGAAATGGAAGGGCGGTCAAAAGACAAGAACTGGAATCTCTATGAAACCCAGCTTGTGTCTTGTGGCTGATGGCAAACTCAGCCCTGAAGTCAGGGGAGATCAGTGGCCTGACAGAGACACAGGAAAGCAACAGCTTATAGAATAGAATAGAATAGAATAGAATAGAATAGAATAGAATCTGTAAGGGACCTTGGAGGTCTTCTAGTCCAGCCCCCTGCTCAAGCCAGATCTAAGCATTTCCACCATGCTGTACTGACGTCTCTGTAACCTTAATAAATGCTTTTAGGAAAAAATATGCCTGAAAGTCCTTTTAAATGTTTCGTTAATCAGACACATGACATCACCAGGGATAGGCAACGTTGGCTCTTTTATGACTCGTGGACTTCAACTCCCAGAATTCCTGAGCCAGCCATGCTGAGGAGAAAGGGAGGTTTCCAAGCTGAGCCATGCTGGCTCAGGAATTCTGGGAGTTGAAGTCCACGAATCATAAAAGAGCCAAGGTTGCCTACCCCTGACCTATATCATCTCAGACAAGTGACTGTCCAGCCTCTTCTTAAAAACCTCCAGTGATGGAGCGCCCACAATTTCTGAAGGCAAAGCTGTTCCACTGGTTTATTGTCCTCTCTGTTAGGAAGTTTCTCCTTAATTCCAGGTTGCTTCTCTCCTTGACTAGTTTCCATCCTTTGTTTCTCGTCCTGCCCTCTGGTGCTTTGGAGAATAATTTGATCCCCTCTTCTTTGTGGCAGCCCCTCAAATGCTGGAATACTGCTATCATGTCACTCCTGTTTCTTGTCTGATCCAGAAACATCAAAGAACAATATTTGAATAAATATTTTCAAAGGAGCCAGGTCCTCTGAAAGCCTGAAGTATTGCCCCCCGCATTACAATAAAAAGTTTCATGTATTTTTAATTTTTACAGTTAGAACAAAACAGAATTTAATAACATCTCATGAATGACCATACCAGTGATGTTTAATTAAATTTATTTAAATCAAATTTAGACTTTTTCCCAATCCTTGTCATACCATAGAAAAGCAAAAAAAAAAAAATGCTTGGAAAAGGTTTTTTTCAACATGCATATCATGGGCTTCCCCTCATTCTGGCTTATTTTGTGAGAGAGGAATTCTTCATCCTGAAGATTTTTCCATACGGGATACATTGATATATATGTGATGAGTTTCTCACATAATAAGAGGCCTTTGATCAAATAGGTTTCCATGATTTGTGAATATATAGAGCTACATATTTCAGAGCCAGTTCTCCTCACCTGTGTCTGTCTAACTGTCAGGAGAAACTGAAGTTATTTTCTGAAGTAGTTTTTCTTAATTTCATATTATTTTATTAGGCTGGTTTATTTTGGTTGTCAATACACCAAAGGTCTTTCATTTTCATTCTCCTGAGTATCTCTAATTTGGCAGAGAGAGAATGAGAAAGATACTATGACTAAACTCCATTGTAGCCTCATCGGTCATATTATGACAATGCAGCCATACAGTCCATGTTGCCTCTCCTTTGCTACAAAACCTTTGTTGTTCCATGCTTGGTTTTTGCAATGCAGGTAGTCCTCGAGTTACGACCAGAACTGAGCTCAAAATCTCTGTTGCTAAGTGAAACATTTAAGTCAATTTTGCCCAATTTTACAATTTTTCTTGCCACAGTTGCTAAGTCCATCATTGCATTTGCTAAATTAGTAACATGGTTGTGAAGTGAATCTCCCTGCCCCATTGACTTTGCTTGTCAGGTCACAAAAGGTGATCATATGATCCCAGGACACTGCAACCATCGTAAATATGAACCAGTTGCCAAGCATCTGAATGTTGATCATATGATCATGGGGATGCTGCAAAGATGGTACCTGTGAAAAAACGTCATGAGTCAAATACTGCATCCAGTTTTGGTCACCACGATGTAAACAAGATGTTGAGACTCTAGAAAGAGTACAGAGAAGAGCAACAAAGATGATCAGGAGACTGGAGGCTAAAACATATAAGGAACGGTTGCTAGAATTGGGCATGTCTAGTTTAATGAAGAGAAGGACGAGGGGGGACAGGATAGCAGTGTTCCAGTATCTCAGGGGCTGCCCCAAAGAAGAGGGAGTCAAGCTATTCTCCAAGGCGCCTGAAGGCAGGACAAGAAACAACGGATGGAAACTAACCAAAGAGAGAAGCAACCTAGAACTAAGGAGAATCTTCCTGACAGTTAGAACAATTAACCAGTGGAACAACCTGCCTCCAGAAGCGGTGAATGCTCCAACACTGGAAGTTTTTAAGAAGAGACTGGACAGCCATTTGTCCGAAATGGTATAGGGTTTCCTGCCTGAACAGGGGGTTGGACTAGATGACCTCCAAGGTCCCTTCCAACTTTACTATTATTATTATTATAGCAGTGTTCCAATATCTCAGGGGCTGCCACAAAGAAGAGGGAGTCAAGCTATTCTCCAAGGCGCCTGAAGGCAGGACAAGAAGCAATGGATGGAAACTAATCAAGGAGAGAAGCAACCTAGAACTAAGGAGAAACTTCCTGACAGTTAGAACAATTAACCAGTGGAACCACCTGCCTCCAGAAGTGGTGAATGCTCCAACACTGGAAGTGTTAAGAAGAGACTGGTCCAAAGTCATGTAGGGTTCTAAAGGTGACAACCAGTACACTATATTGGACCCAGAAGCAAATAAGCAGCCAACGCAGCTCCAGTAGGAGAGATGACACATGTGCCCACCTGGGCCACAGCATTTGAACCATTTGAAGCTTCTGGATACTTTTCAAAGAAACCCCATGCAGAGGGCAAAAAAGTAGTTTTCCATCAGTCATTTCTTACCTCCTCTTGCTGAGATTATCAAATCCTCAACTCCTCTAAAGCAAGGGTTCACACGTATCAAGGGGTGGCCACATGTGTGAAGCCATCCCTTCTGCCTCACCCCACCCCCGGTTTCCTGAGAGAAAAGGACCAGCTACTGCTGACCTCTACTGCCTTTGTATTCCGTCATTCTTTAATCTGAACAAGTTTTATTAATTTTCCATTTTTACAAAGCTTTAGGTATTAAGGAAGCAACTTGGTGGTTGGGTAATACAGTACATAGTCCAATAACACGCTTTTCCATACATATATCAGTTTACATCATCAAAAATTTCCTCTCTGTTTCCCTTAATTATTATACCAGATTTCAAATTAATACATTGCTAATTATAACTCAATCATCTGAAGCATTTATCGACAACTTTTGATTTACATGCCTTCAAATCCTGTTTTTAACTTTTATCTGATTTCAATTACAGTGTTCCAGTTGGCTTAATGTCCATAGTATTTAGATTTCGGATAACCCACGGTTCCCTTAGTTCATTACAGAATAGTTATCATATCTAAAATACACTTGTTATTTATTCAGATAGATTCTTAGTTTATTCCACAATCATATTCTGCAAATTCTACATCTCATTCTCTAATAAAATAACCTTTATCCTCTGAATCCATCTTCTATGTTATAATTCAAAACTATTATTCTAGTAACTAATTTATTTCCCTTATAGATATAAATCCTAAATGTTAAATCAATTAATATCTTTTAAAAAATCTCCTTATCCCATTAAGTAAGATTTAAAGCTCTTCCATTAGAGGTCACATTAAAAAAAACCATTTTTTAAGTCTATCTCTGGCCTTCCTTTTGTGCCAAACAGGCTTCCATAACAGGGCTTTTAATTCCTCGGGTGGATCTCCCTTCATTCCTGCATATGTCATTTGAATCAAGGGAGACAATCCAGTCATCAGCCTATCAAGGAAGCTAGTCCCTTCATAATCATTAAATTGTTGGCCTGATAGTTTAAATTTCCATATTT